>NC_091125.1:116619120-116919120 GCF_040183065.1 Periplaneta americana | reverse complement strand
GTCACCTTTCTACCTGCATTTTATGAAACACGTTTGTGGGTAGTAATCTGACACCAGAGGATTATCTCCTTTAGGGCAAAATGAAGGACACACCAGTTGAGGATGAAGGAACTTAGTGCAGCGTATTATGGATGCAGTAGAAATGATCCAGATTATTCCTGTATCTTTCAGAGAATTTATTAATCCTTATGCCGGTGTGTTGCTTATCGCAGTGCCAATGGGGCTAATTTTGATATACCGTTAAAATATTTTGTGTATCACATACAACGATATCGAAAATAGCTGAATTCCCTTTCCGTTTGACGAGCCACAAACATGTTTTACAAAATTGCAGCTTGAACGTCGTTACAAAGTGTCTGAAATCCTCAAAATACTTAATTTGGTACTCTCTTTTTGTCCCAGAATTTTCCTAAAATTATTTTCCGCAACTCTATATATTAATGAGTTTGTGAGTAAAGCACGGTAAGTGACGTTTTAGTGTTTTGAAGTTATTAGATAGGTAAACATTTATAAATGCAACAGTTTGTATAGTTACCAGGAAAGTAAAATCTGTATACTTCTGCCATCTGTCGAGATGTTGGAAAACTAACTATTACAATAGACGCAGAATGTAAGATACCATATTATAAGGTACATACTTCATTTTTCGCCAACATTTCAGTTACCATGTTTTACGCCCAAGCCCCTCATTTCAATTCCAATTTTTGTCGCTTACGGCTTGTATAGACGGCTACTTTTTAGTAGTTTTATTTCTTGTTACTGTACTTAACTTGTACAAACTTTCAAGGTGGTTTTCGGTCTGAAGTTATACTATGTTCGTAATGCTAGACGTTAATGATGTATATAATGCATATAAAATGAACTTTACAGTCATTTCCCCTGTCAGTTTTAATATTAGCACGTTTCATACAGTTAATATAGATCGAAGGTCTAGTGATCGTTACAAGGCCTGCTTGTGTCTTCATTTAAATGCAGGAACAATAATCGCCAGTGATAAACATGCAACTCCCGAGTGGAAATGAAAAATGTGAGGCCACTCGGCGGTGCGTTTCTGTCTGGAACAGGAAATTAAGACCAGTTCTAGAAACCTATAAAACACCTCTACTAAAACCCATAAAAGTAAATGGAGCTCAAACTATGTCACGTTTCTTTTACAAGACACAGCCGGGACCGAGACCTTTAAAAGCGACACTTTGAACAAATGGCGGTAGCAAAAAAAAAGTGAATGTCGACTTCTGCCAAGTGTATTGGTCGCATGTTCAGCTGGAATAAAACAAAGGTAAACTTCACCTAAAATTCGGGCATTAGTTTCTTCTTCGTTTATAACATATGGAGTTACTGAAGTTTTAGATCCACAATGTACAGCATATCCTACGTTGAGATGATAGAAGTAATGAAATAATGGTGAAAACGAAAGTATTTGTTCATCGTCTCAATTCTTATATTCCGAGGAACACGAGCCTTCTAGGATTTCAGCCCTGACGGGGATATGACGACTCAGGTGGATCTCTAAGGTACTGTACTGTACGGGCGGTCAATACCAGAGGTATGGTATTCGGACTTGTTCGCAAAACTTCACAACGCTTCGAAGATTGTAGGTTTGGTTAGGTTAGGTTAGGTCACGGTGGCTACGAGCGGGTTAGGACGACCCTTTGCACGTCGGCCATACTGAGGCCTATTGTGCACCCCGAATGTTATGGGATGAATGAGGATGAGGGTGTACCAGCCCACCGGCCGCATGTGATCCCTTACCCGCTCACCCAATGGTTGCCTCCTACACTCCCCCGGTCTAAGTTCATACTATCAAGGTGACCAAGCGCGCAAGATCCATTTCAACGGCTCTTCCAAGGTGTCGAAACTCGAAGATTGTATCTACCGTCATATCTGGTTAACGAAAGGATGAAGAGAGGATCTTAACTCGCTGTAACGGCCTAACAAGTAAAATATAGTTTTAATCCTTTTTTCACCTGAAGACGAGGATAAATTCAACTTTAGGCAATGGTAGAAGTCCTAGCTCCACTTAATATAAATTCCATATCTTTGCCTCTCATTTAGAATTATGTCTGTTACTATTGATTATGTCTGTTTCTATTAATACTCTACATAAAACTATGATTAGAAGTAAGCTAGAATATGCGTCTGTAATATGGTCACCTCAGTTCCAGTCCCATCAGATGCAAATAGAAAGGATACAGAAAAGATTTTTACGTTATTTATATTTTAAAAAATATCACGTGTCGTCTTATGACAAGCAAATTTCATATAATCAGTTACTTTTTGAATTTAATTATAAAACTTTGAAATCTCGACGATTAATAAATAGCCAAATTTTACTCTATAAGACTGTTAACGGTATATTGAATAACTGTGATTTTCTTAAATTCGTTCAGTTCAATGTAAAAAGAACAGAATTACGTCATAGGCAACCTTTTATTATTCCTATTTCTAGAACTGTATTCTTCAAGAACTCTCCATTGTTTGTTATGTGTAATACTTACAACTCTCTGTCTTTAAACTGTGATTCTCAATTGGATTTCAGTTTAACAATTGAAAAATTTCATACCATATTAAAAAGAATTGTATTTCCTTAGTTATTTAAATTATGAAGGAGTGTATTATAATGTTTTTACTCTAGTTTTTAAATAATTTTGCATCATTATATTGACATTTGACACTATATTAACTGTAATATTATATTCTAGCATCTATTCCATTATGTATTTTTTCTTTCGTTTGTGTTGTTTGTTTTGTTGTTTTTTCTCTTATTATGTATTTTGTGTATATATCTACAGTATGTAAGCCACCTGTAATTGGAAGCCTGCTTCTGTTGGTGGTGGATTTAAAATAAAATAAAATAAAAATAAAATTCAGAACAGTGATTAAATATTGTAGTCTGCTAATCGTGATTGCAATAGTACCAATTTTTGCGACGCTTCTATTCGAGGCTGATTTCGAATCGTTGGCGTAACTCATAATACATTATATTTAATTGGAAAAAATATATACTTATGTTTTAATTTTTCTATTCTGTAACATGTAAATTGCCGGAATAGAGATATCCTGGTATTGTCATCGTAAATCGTGTTCATGAGTGAAATGTCGCGTGGTTGGATGAGGAACTGATAAGTCTAGAGGCTGCCCTTGCTGCAGGCAAGCCTGTGTGGCTATGTCAATACATAAATGCGTTCTGTACTGTGCCGCTGGGGCTCGAGCTACTGATTACATAACGAGGTAGCTAGTATTGCGGAGAGACATTGAACGTACGGACACACATAAGGAGACACTACAATTCTACATGATCTACTAAGTTTAGGCCCGTTTCGTAAGCCTTTTCTGTTGATGTACCGACTTTGGCTTCCAGTACTTGTTAAGTACTCCCGTGATATAGGCTATCGGTAATCATAAATCTAAAAAGCTACAAATTTATAAACAAAAATTGCTGATTTACTTCCATAAAAACCACAATAAATTTAAATTTGATCCTCATGAATACCAGACGAGACAAAACTACAGTTTCTTTCTAAATACTCCCAAATGCCACACAACTGCTGGATTAAAACACAGCAGAAATTTTGGACCCAAAATATATAATACATTAATTAGAGCTTACCCTGAGCTAAGTACACTTAACACACATAGATTTAAAAAACAATTCAGATTAATTATTTAATTGTTTAAGCTAATTGAGTTAAAAATCGATACTCTAATATTCATGTACTTTTGTATTTTCTATTTGTATATAGACCCTATTATTACATGCTGTATGTATTTTACCATTTATTAATGTGACTGTGCTCAATGAACTCTCGTAATTTTGTGATATATTTTGTATAACTGATCTGAACTGCGCCCGAGCACGAGCTTCTGCTCTTTCGGGCTGCAATGCCTAATGTAGCTCAAGTGTATAGTATTAATAAATATTATTATTATTATTATTATTATTATTATTATTATTATTATTATTATTATTTAATGTGCAAGAACAATTGAAGGGCTCAGAGCCAAAGGCGACTAACCCACAATTGCAAAATAAGTAAATAAGGGTTGAAATTAAGAGGACCCTGACAAAAAATGATTGGTTTCACAATTGATTTTAATTGGTCTACATTGAATAAATACAAAAATATAGTATGAATCTATAACAACAATGTATATTAAAAAAAAAGCTTAATAATGAACAATACAAAATTGTGGATTGGTCGCCTTTGGTTCTGAGGCCTTCAATTATGAAAGTTCCTATTATACAATCATTAACTAGTGGTCCACTTTGTTATTTTTGTAGTAATGCAAGGATCAATGCATTAAATATCAACATATGAAACGTGAAATTGACAAAGTGTGTTTAATTATTAAAAAGTAAAGGAAAATGATTTATTATTAATAACTGTTATTTAAAAACTATTTAAAATTAAGTTTAGACTCTTGCTGAAACATTGTAATGTGGAAAATTTGAAAATTAATTATTGAAGTGCTAAGAAAATGTGAGTGGTTATGAGAAAAATTTACTTAATGCTAAATCTGAGTCTATTTTCGTGAAATAAAGTTTGAATGGCTTCATTCCTTACTTTTCATTTCAGTTATATGTGAAAAACTGAACTCAAATATGTACAGGCACTGAAAAGCAATGCACTGGTAACACATGGTCTCAATCCCTAATGAGTATACTATATTAATAATTTCATGGGGGAAAAAAAAATATTGTACTCCTTCAGTCCTCTCCAAGTACTCACAGGGGTACGCACACCACTGCTGAGTAACCGAAATGTATTAATTGTGCAGCTATGTATTTAGAAGCATTTCAGTATATTAGTAAAACGACATGCCTAAAAAAGAAGAACATTTATAATTACAATTTTATTCATCAACTTCAGCCGTGTAGCCGGCTCAGTCAGCGAGATCGGCCCACAACTCCACCTTTTTCAATGGGTATTACTTTCATATCCGTTATGTCATAGTACTCTACAATCACTCGAAAGTTCGATGGCAACTGGGATACTACTCGGAAGGGAGAAGAGAGTTGGTCACTTCGAATGTTCCGGATTTGGAACATAAATATGAGGTATCGCAACTTGAGATTCGTCTAGTGGTAATATATAGACATGTGTACGATAATTTGATACCAACACTCCTTCTCTCGTTTACCTGTTCAATAGCTGAAGTATTGCAATATTGTACAGAGTTATATAATTATCTTTTCTTGACCATAAGCCGATAGTAGATTTCGTATTGTACAGTATGTGACACAATTGAATATTGGTTCAGGAAAGCTCTGTGCACGTCGGCCGTTATTACGTTCTTGTCATTTATATTCATTTCCCTTAATATTGTTTACTTAATTGAAGCGTCGGCTGGAACAACGTTATAAGTTACATTTGGTAAAATTTACAGGAGCTGCAAAAATGTGTACGCCTACAACGTTGTTCTTATGAGGATAGCAAACTTTTGAATGGACAAATTTCACGTACTGCATTGATGGACAATTGCAACCCAAGGAGTATAGCAAAGTAACCTGACATACAACATTATTACACGGAAACACGCCGAACGAAAATTTTGTAACTTACAACGTTGTTCCAGCCGACGCTTCAATTATTACTGTTATATAATTATATATTATATTTGTTTGTATTTTCTATTTAATTATATTTTATTATATACCAATTAATATCCAGGCTTAGTGTATTTCTGCTCTCTTCTACTGCGCCATGTTGGTCGAATCTCTATTCATCTTCAACATTTGACTCGGTAGATGTACCCAATATGCTCTGTAAGGACGCCTCAAACTATAGAGACGGACTGATTTCGTCTCAAAACAGATTTTTCTTTACAATGTGGACATTGAAAACGTCTACATCCATTATAATCTTCAGCTGAAACCCTTAGAAAACCACAATACTTTTCTTATACTTCGTACAGTGAGAAAAAAGAAAGAAAGGAAACGAACATTTCATCGAGATTACTTCCCTGCTCACTCAATCAGTGTTATTAATAGCTTTCACATCGACCTCCACGGCATTCTGTACGTATCTTGCACAGCGTACTTGATACTAGAATGTGTCGCCCTGTAAAAAGATTAAAAATACTGTAATAATGTAAGAATTCGGAGTTCTACATTTCCTCAGAGATTTGGTTCCTGTCTGACTTATCTTCGCGGGCCACTGTGTGCCGACCACACGTCCTTTGTTAACCCGTGTTATGTGCTTAATGGCCTCCCGATTAATGTAAATCCCAAGTAGATCGACAAAATGAATAGACCTCGAGAAACGCGAGGAAAAAGTTGACTTGTGTGAGCGAAGCTGGCGTGAGGGCTGAGTAAGTGGATTAAGATATGGACTGAGGTGTAAAAAATGAGGCAGCCACCGAACATGATATATTGTTCCACCCCCGCATGCAACCCGCCTTAAAGCTGAGGGTCTAATACGAAAAGCAATGTGAGGAATTCTCTCGTAAGTTCATTCTATATGCATTAATGCTTGTAATTCAAATTTGGGGTCAGACTTATCTTACTTTAACACAGCATACGTTAATTATTTATATGTGGTTGCCAGTACAACTTCATAGTAATACTGAAATTTGACATGATATGTCTGTTAAGGGGAGGTTCCACTGAAAATCATGAATATTAAAAAAAGACGTCTATTTTACGTATTTACAATGCATATTTTCATGCCCCAAATGGATTGAAATTCAATTCCGATTACGAAATATGTTTAGAAATGTTTTCCTAATTAAGGCTGTAAGGAGGCGTGGCATTTAAAGAGCTTTCAAAATTATTTTTTCATCCAAGAATTCTATTTTACAAATTTCTGATTACAAATCTTGTAACTTTTTGTTCTGAAGTTGGCTTCCTGAAATTAACAGATGAATGTAGCGGAGGAGAATGTTAATACATATGTGTTACTTAAATAATGATTTTAATTTCAAATCCACTTCTTCGTAAGTTTATTTTTCTTGATTCAACGCCAACTTTTTTTATGCCAAATATTAATCAATCTGGGTGAAATTTTTGCTCAAAGTCTATATGAGGTAGCTGCACGTTTCTATGCATTTATTTTGTAAGAAATGCCGCTAGTTTATTTTATTAATATTTTCTTGATGAATTATAGAAAAATAACATTTTCAAATTTCAAAAAATTTTTTGAAAGTGAATAAAAGATATATTTCATAAAATGAATGTACAGAAATGTTTCTCTGTCTTGTGTATGTAACCCCCCAAAAAAGCTTAAAAATTGAGATCTTCTAATAAAAACTTGGGTTTGAAAATATTTCTAAAAGAATAGAAAAAAAATATTAAAAAAAACATTTAGGAGTCCAAAATTTGGATTTTGCTAGTCCTTTACATAGTAAACATGCTCTAAAAATTTGGTTGAAAAAAATTATTAGGAAAAAAGTTGTCATTTTTAGTAAAGTGTCTCCTTAAGCCCATTTAATGTCCACTAGTAATTACTATTATTCAGACTTAGAGTTATTCTTGGTATCCTACGAAAACACAAACTGTTAGCTACGTATGTGTGGTTCCTAAGTTAAGACAACGTGGTGATACGAAAACATGATAAAAGGAAACTGTATTATTACGCATTAAAAATAAATATTCATAATTATTGATATTACGGCCTTATCTTACGTTAAGACAATTCATATGAATTACATAATTATAGACGGGTTATTGGAATGGAATTTCGGGATAGGTGTGCTATGACTCAGCATTGCGATCTTTCACTATCTGTTGTGCTAGCGCTTAAGCTAGGCACATTCCCATACTCGCTCCGGCTGACTATACTAAGTTTCGTTGCGTTCCCAGGTTTCGAGCTGGCAACTGCTTCGTCCCTAAACCAGTCCCTTCCGTGAGTCGCCACCCAATGTTCGGAGAATACTATGGAATGATGACGAAATGGAGAAATGTTGACGGAATGATGTAGATGCCTAATATGGAGAAACGGGAGAACCCCGATAGAAACCCCAACTGCGACCTTGGCCGCTACAAGTGTCACTAAGAATTTTTAAATGAAAAATCCCAGGCTTGACCGGACTCGAACCCGATCGCATGCTCCACAGACTGAAGGTCTGATCACTCAGCGACCGCACGGAATAGTGGTTATAAACTTTGCCAATAAACACACTTGGCTATTATAGCTTCTTTAATAATTTATGTTTACATAGGCCTACATTACACATAAATAATTTGTGTCCACTATTTGATCCTGGCCAACGCACAATTTTTTAAGACAAGAGCGTAATATTGTGCAAAAGATTTATATCCCATTCCATGTTGTTCAGAACCGCTGTGAAGTGTACCATCAGTATGTCTCGAGAATACCTCTGATGTTCTCGTTCCTGCATCATTACATTACGACCTTCAATATTGTCCCGAAATGCTCGGCCACGTAAGATCTGGTGATGTACCACTCATTCCGCATTTTTGAAGAAGTCAATGCTACTGTTATGTTGCATTTTATTTAAGACACGGTGCTTTATAATGTAGGAAACAAACCTCCTGAGGATCAAGGGAGTTATCAGATCTCATTCCTGAAATAGTTTATTTCATGACCCAAATTTTTTGGTAACATACATAAGACAGCGTGCTGTCTCGGAGGCAAATGGTGGACATAAATTGTTGATGTGGAATATGTGTAAAATGGATAATTAAAGAAGTTTTCAGTAGATGGATTTTTTGAGCAATATTAACTTACACATACAGATGTAGTATATTAACAGAATTTTTTCTTAAATCCCATGCACCGTACGTGCTGTGTAAAACAAGTCCTACTTTGTAGGTTTCAACCCCCTCCCACACCTATAGTTAGCTCCAACCACTCTCCAAAAGAACACACAGATTAAAATAAAATAAAAATGGCACAAACGAAACACATTATATAATATATCCTAACCTAAACAGGCATAAAAGTGTGTAACTGGGTATCCTTTCGTCAGTTCGCATCACAAACTTCAACAGCTGAAGTTCTCTGTCTCGCCTTCAAGAGGAACAATCCAGTCTTTTGTTCTCATTCTCTATTCCCCATGAGGTCAAGACATGCAAGCGAACTCCTATTCTGACTTCGCATCGAGTGTGGTAGATATTTTTTCCGGATATGTTCCAATTGGACACACTGCAATAAAATATATGTCCAGGAGTCCTTTTCTCCGCATAGTGGACAAAGGCGCTCTCCTTCTTCGTTGACAGTTTTATTACCCTTCCATGCCTCCAATCTTAGCCACGCTAAACCTGCTCTGATGTCTTTGTTACAAGAATTTATGTAGTCATACCTCCCCCAGTTAAGCATGAGATCTGATTGTTGTAACAACCTAGTGTGTTTATATGGGTTTGAATTTACGTTGAACCCCTAGGACTTTAGACTAAGGTTATGACCAACATTGCATGTTGTTCCTAGAATGTGAAAGGATGGTCACACTGAAACTTGACTGAAAGAAATCGCAGTTAATTTTATTTGAACTGTTAATTATAATTGAACAATAGAGTCAGTCTCCGTTATGTGACGCTAGTACAATCTATATTAAACATTTGCGGTTGGTAGGATACGAAATCTTGTTAGCACTAAAACTGACAGGCAAATCGCTGTTAAGTTCATTTTGTGTGCATTATTAATTACAATCAGTCCTGCTGCTCGTCTTTAACCCGGCAGCGACAGGTGAGTCGAGTCCTGTGTGTGCAGGTTTGCTCAGGTAATTGTTCTGGAGCTTCTTTACAAACAAGGTGCCTCTTCCAGCGAGATTAGAGGCCGCGCCGTGTTTGAGCGACGATACGGCGCTGCCAATTATACTTTGTCGTGTAGGGTGAGTATCGGGACGTGATAAAACCCGCGACGCACAAGCCTGCTGTGGAACAAGGCTGCCGCGAGAAGCCAAGACACCAGATAAATCTAAAAAAGAAAATACAATATGTATGGAGTGAAATTATGGGGAAAGAAAATAGGGCAGGTGAAAAGAAAAGAACGAAATTGAAAACTAAGTCGGTAAAGATGAAAGAATACAATAGTAATATGCGTTACAAGAGCGGTATGTTGAAGTTTTCATGTTCGAGGAAAAGTTTGAAAAAGCGAAACGTAGTTGAGCTTTTTTAATTTCCGAGAATTGAAAGAAAACATACCGCTCGTGTATCGTACATTATTTTGTGCGAAGATCGTTTATTACATACCTGAAAGAGGAATTTCTAATTAGTTGCAATGGAATCTCCCTCTTGGTTTGTGCTCAATGACGGCAAAATTGCAAAACAAAAATGTCTATCTTCAACATTGTTGCTTTAATTTGTTTTCTGTGTTTACTATACTCCAGAAGGCCGTGATATACGTCTGTCTTTTTTTCCACCCAGTCTATGATGAGTCTGGAATCTTGTTGATTTTTTGACGGCTTCCTTAATGTTACTTGCATCACGAATGAGTAACTTTAGTGGAGTTGTAGAGTTTACTTAATTTTTGCAAATATTTAAAAACAATAATTAACAGTGCAATTTAGGTGAAATTGCAGTGGTAAGTTTCCAATTTATAATTATTACTATATTGAACGTCTCTAAATATAATATGTTAAAAGCCTAAAGCAGTAAAATCAATATGTCACTTAAGCGGTAAGAAGAAGGAAATTGTTATGTGTGTTAGGTTGGGAATACTGAATGTGGAATTTTAGACTTTCCGCGGATTGGTTTTGTGCGGAAACCAAGCAAATACGCACGATCTCGCACAAAAAAAATTAAATAGAAGAGAACAATTACGAAAAGCAAGTTGGTACGGAAGGAACAGTAGCACAGAGGAGATATGGTATAAAAGAAAAAATTCTTCAAAGAGAAGAGGTGGTGGGAAAGGATGGAAGGGAGAAATAATAAAAAAGCGGAGAAGGCATGAAATAAATATGGTAAAAATAAATAGTCCTTCAATAAAAAAGGAGATGCCATGAAGAAGAAATATAGTAAATAGGAAATCCTGAACATTAAGTTGCTGAAAAAGGAAGATGGTGAATATAACAAATCTTGAAAGGTATCTCAATGAGAAAAGAAGATAGTGAAAATAGGAGACTGTGAATGTGAAGATCTTGAAAAACGATGATAGTGAAAATAGAAGATTATGAAAAAAAAAGAATGAAGTAAAATTGTCAAAACAGGATATCATGAAAAAAAGACAACGAACAAGGAATATGGAAAAAAATAGAAGACTGTGAAGACGAAAATAATGTAAAATGGAACTGCAAAATAGAAGATCGTGAAAAGAAATATGGTAAAATCAGAAGATCGCTGGAAGAAGATAATAAAATGATGATAAAATAGGAGATCGTGGAAAGGGGTGTGATGGAAATGATTGCGAAAGTATCAGATCTTGATGAAGACGTATGGTAAAATAGGAAAGTTAGTTTGTAAGAAAGGAAGATTGTAAAAATATTAGATCGTTGAAAGAATGATTATGAAAATGGAAGATGGTGAGTAGGATAGTGAACATGAAAGGTGGTAAAAATATCCGATCATTGAAAGCATGATTATGAAAAAAGGAGATGCTAAATTAAATAGGATGGTGAAAAAATAAGATGATGAAAATATTAGATAGCTGAAAGAATGGTTATGAAAAAGGAGATGATAAGTAAGAGATCGTGCTAAGTAAGGTGATAAAAATAGGAGATCGTAGAAAGCAGAAAGACGGTGAAATAGGAGAAAAGATTATGAAAAAGGAAGATAGTAAATAAGAGGACAGTGAAAAGGAAGATGGAAAAAAATATAAGAAAAAATCGTGAAAAGGAAAATTATAGAGAAGGAAGATACTAAAAATAGCAGATAGCTGAAAGAAATATGATGGAAAAAGGAGATGATAAAATAGGACATCATGAAGAAGCAGATGGTAAAAATAGCAGATCGTGAAAAGGAAAATAGTAAAAATAGCAGAAAGTTGAAACAAAGATGAGAAAAAAGGAAAATGATAAAAAGAGCAGAACGTTGAAAGAAAAATAAGGAAAAATGTAAATTATAAAAATATCAGAACGTTGAAAGAAAGATGAGGAAAAAGGGACACTATAAAAATATCAGAACGTTGAAAGAAATGAGGAAAAAGGGATATTATAAAAATATCAGAACGTTGAAAGAAATGAGGAAAAAGGAAAAGGACAAAAATAGCAAATCGTGAAAGGTAGGATGATGGGAAAGTAAGATGACTAATATGGAAAACTGTGAAGCGTGAGGTAAAAATTAAGGTGGAAAAAATACTAGACCTAAGAAGGAATATAATGAAAGTGAGGTAGTAAAAAAGGAAATAACTAAGTTAAATACTACACGGATTATAAAATGAAAGATTTTAAAGAGAACAATGTTTAAAATGAAGATGAAGAGATGAAGGAGCTAAATGATATACAATAGAAATTAAAGACTGTAAGACGAATCCTATAAAGAAGACGGAATATAAAAATAATGTTGTAAAAAAGAGAGAATGTAAGAAATAATATAAAGCAAGTAAAAGATGGTACAAATAATATTGTAAAAGGGAAATGGAAAAATTGGTATAAATAATACGTAAAACAAAGGTAGTAAAATGAACAAATGGAAAAGTGGCAAAGAAGATAAAATTAAACCTGAAAGAAATAGAAAAGAACATAAGAAAAATATAAGGCACTAAATGGAAGAGCAATCAAGAAGGAAAAATAACAAAAGAAACTATAAAAAAATAATTCAATCACATAGGAAGTAAAAAAAAAAATAAATAAGGAAAGGGAGAAGGAAAATACAAGAAACGAAAAGGAAGGCCTAAGCATTCAAACAGACGCGAAACGATAAGATCGCAACACGGTGCATATTGACACTAACACGAGAAGTTACTACACTTGAGAACACCGTGGCACAGTGTGGGGGACATGACTTGAATAGAAACAAGGATTGCAGCTAAGTGGTCTGGGCACGAGCTCAGTAAAAGTCCTGGTTTGAATAGCAAAAATAACGTTAGAAAAATCCGTCCAGAATATTCGGCGTTGCGAACCAACACTGGGTTAGCGGAATGGGACAACTGCAACCAGCACACAGATAGTGGACAAGAGATTCATGTTAGCGTACTACGTGTTCGGGAATTCCAAACGAATTTTTTATTCATTAATATTCACGTTCCAGGAAGAATGCAACAACTAAGCTACAACCACAGTCTACTATATACAGTCACGAAGCTTGAGTTTTGAGGGTGCTAGAAACAATAGACTGTGCCGGTTCTATTTCGCATTGTCTGTAATGAGGCGATATTAGCGATCCTAGTGGTGAGCAACTATCTAATGTTTGCATATTTACTACGTATTGAGCTTCGTGACTGTATATACTAGACTGTGCTACAACTATAATAATTTCAAATGACGCTATATCCACTGACGAAAACTGAATTCAATTTTATTCTGAGAACGCAACTATGCCGCCGGCTTGTGGATGCACAAATATTACAGAATTCATCTATCTCACAAGCAAACATTCTGATGGGGGCAGATAAGAAAGTTAATATTTTTTTCTTCTACCATGTTAATAATGTCAAAAGAAGTGCTTATATCAATTCTGGCCACTCGGCCGTTCAGAAAGTGATTTTCCCTGGGGTCGTTTACAGAAAAAAAACTTAATTGCATGGAAAGATTTATTGAAACAGATACAGCAATTGTTGCGCTATTTGTCATCATATCCCCCAATAGAATTGAGACATTTGTCAAACCATGGGATCAATTTTTGTATCTTGTGTCGTAAAAGTCACGCGTCCTGGGATTGAAACCAGCTTTTGACAGCCGTCTGCACTTCTCTGTCGATCCCATGATATGACAAATGTCTCAATTCCGGTGGGGAATATTTTGAAAAATAGCTCAACAATTGCCGTGTCTGTTCTAATAAATTTTTCCAAATTGTGTTTTATTTCTGTTAACGGTCCCTGGCGAACTTTTTTTTTTCACGGTCTTCATAATTGCGATCGAGTGGCCAAAATTTGTATAAGCACTTCTTTTGACATTATTAACATGGTGAAAGAAAAAAAAAACTTTTTTATTTGCCTCCATCAGAATGTTTGCTTGTCAGTTGACTTCCTTATTGCAAGTCACTTCCACTGAATTTAATTTGATTCAACGCAAAGTGGCCAAAATAACCTCTGTATTCGGTTACACGTCTAATTGAAAGTTGCTTCATAACTGTAAAAATCTCAGGGGGTAAAACGTAAAGGTCAAAGAAAACAAATAGACCTGTATCCTATGACAATGTATCTGGGAATATTTAATTTCATTTTTATAGTTTAAATAAGAATAAAAATAAAATAATTAGAAGAAATAAACGAATATAGAACAAGCTAGTATTTACATTTAGAGTGAATACCAACAAGCCGAATCCCGTTACAATAGTACAGACACAAACCACATGGAAAAATAAGAATTGGAAGATCTAAGAAACGTTGGCGAGAACAGCTATACATCTTGGAGACGAAACGGATCAAACGGTCCAATCTATGAAGCTTATGATGAAAAAAAAAATAGAAAAAACTTTCACATAGAAGATTAAAAGAATAAATAACAATACTCATAGTAGATCTTCAAAGTAAAGTCTCTGAAATTGTAGATACAAACGTTTTCTTCACGTCAGTGATTTTGATATAAGGCTATACTTCGTTCTATAATGTCTGACAGGGAAAGTAAACATTACCGGCAGAAAGAGAGAGAAGGATAATTACTATTGAACCAATTGCAGAGCTCTCATTCCACGCTTATCTGAAGCATTCTTCACCCACCCAACTTCAAGACAAGCGTGGAACGAGACCTCTGTCATTGGTTCAATAGCAATTATACTGCTCTTCTCCTCTGTCGGCAAAGTTTACTTCGCCTGTCAGACATTATGGAACGAAGTATAATGGCGATCAATTTAATTTTAAAATGTCATAGTAACACTTCATTTCTCACTACAATAATTCTGCTCTATCCGGACTTATTTCATCATAAAATTTCGGCGATTTCAAGCTTAGAAGATGTTTAGGATCGGTGACGTGTATGAAAAATCAACTCATTCTTCATGGCCTATCTGTGTGGATGAGTGAAATCAGAAGCAGCAGGAGCACCGTGACGTCGTGTATAAACGATAAGTCAGTTTATGTAGCAATAAGGACAGTTTATATTTCTGAATAAGAAATGAAGTTGTGTTGGAAAGAGTAGATGAAGAAAGAATGATGCTGAAACTGATCAGGAAGAGAATAAGGAATTGGTTGGGTCACTGGCTGAGAAGAAACTGTCTACTGAAGGGTGCACTGGAAGGAATGGTGAACGAGAGAAGAGTTCGGGGCAGAAAATAATATCGGATGATAGACGACATTAAGATATATGGATCATATGAGGAGACAAAGAGGAAGACAGAAAATAGAAAAGATTGGAGAATGCTGGGTTTGCAGTGAAAGACCTGCCCTTGGGCAGAAAAATGAATGAATTAATATTTCTTTCAGAAGAGTCGTAACTTGGACTTTCTCCATTACTGATGAAGTACACACAATGTTAAAACGTTTTGAAAGGTGGCTCTATATTTTTAAGTGTGCTAAAATGATGGGAAAGACAGCCTGTTTGTTGGAGTAGGAACACAAAGGTGATCAGCCACGTCAACTTAGTTACATGTAACGATCTCAACGAGTTGTAAATCGTTTTCATCTTTTTGTTCACGTAATGACAGGGATTAGTCAATAGACTTAGTCATATGTAGCGACACTAAGTACAGTGGATTCTTTTAAATGTGAACTCTAAGGATAATAAGGAAAAATTCGAAATATCCAAAACTCCTCGAATTAACTACCATTTTTTTTTCAGAGAAAAGTCATAGTTGGCTGTTAAGAGGGCTGGATCCAGGATAGATCCTTGAGATTGGTTCACATTGGCCCATTGTGCGCCCTAAAAGCAATGGTTGTTTCTGTCCGACAGGTGGCCAAAGTGGACTTCGTTGAATCCGATGCTGACAGACGGGCCATCATTCGTAATAGGCCTCATATTCGGACGAGTATCTGATAAACCCCAGGGCCCGAAACCCAAAGCCCTTAAATCCTACATTAGCGTCGGAAACCTGTACCCGCAAGTCTTCACCACAACCAATTTTTACCTATTCCATATTGAATCAGGAAGAGATGGTGGTATCAAAAATGAGAAACGAAGCACCCGCAGGAAAACCCTTAGCACGTATGATTGGTCCATAACAAAATTCAATCATGACAAGGCCGGGAATTGAATCCTGGCCACCTGGATGGAAAACCAACGCGCTAGAGTTGAGCCACAATCGCGGCAACAGACATACACTATAAATTATTTATTCGCTTAATAAAATCCTATTTGGGACGAAATAATTCAATTAACATACCTAGTAATATAGAAACGTGGAAATATTTTGTTAAAATAATTATCATTCCTAACGGTTCAAGCAAATTAGCTGTCGTCATTTCAGAATTACTATAGGACATGATTACCTTGCCAGACGTCTATACAAAAACAACACTTTTCATCTCCTTAAATGAGTGTTGTGTAAGCCGGACTAAAATGACAAAAAATAGACATGTCTTACAAGCATATGAAGTTCTAAAATTAGAAACAACATATCCAAAATACGTGCGAATTCGAAATGAGGTAGTAGAACAAGTGAACAGCTTCAAACGCGTTGCGGTGTACTATAAGTAGTAATATGAGCTGCTGTCAGGAGATCAAAAAGAGAATAGCAATCTCAGACGAAGATTTTAATAGAAAAAGGAGCATCTTCTGCGCACATGCGGAGAAAAACTAAAGAAGATAGTGGTTGTAGTGATAGTGGTCGTGGTGGCAGCGGCGGCGGCAGTAGCAGTAGCAGTAGCAGCAGCAGCAGTAGTAGTAGTAGTAGTAGTAGTAGTCGTAGCAGTAGCAGTAGTCGTAGCAGTAGCAGTAGTACTTGAAACAGTAGTAGTAGTAGTAGTAGTAGCAGTAGCAGTAGTACTTGAAACAGTAGTAGTAGTAGTAGTAGTAGTAGTAGTAGTAGTAGTAGTAGTAGTAGTAGTTTTATTTTGCCTGGCAGAGTTAAGGCCATAAGGCTTTCTCTTCCACTCAACAAGGGTTGAAACATATACATGAAATACACAGAACACATGAAAACAGAATACGATACAATATAGAAATAGGCACCTATTAGATTACATAAAATAAATTGGACCAATACATTTATCAAAATTAGTCACATAAGATTATGTAGGGAGCAATACATATGAAAAATATAAACAAATTAGATAACGCAGAAATTTCTTGAAGTAATTTAGGAAGTTATATATACGTATATAACGCATAAGCAGATAAAATGCATAGACTAGCGAAGTTCTTTGTGTGAAGTAATTATGTTATTGTATGAGGCAGAAACATGGGCATTACGACGAAGTGAATAGAAACGATTGGAAGCATTTGATATGTGGATATGAGAAGAATGGAGCATGTGAAGTGAACAGACAGAATAAGAAATAAAGCCGTGCTAGAAAGAGTGGATGAAGAAAAAACTATTCTGATTCTGATCAGGACAGAAAAACAAAATATTCCAAACGTAAACTATCCCCTCATTCAGATGTCCGAGAGAGGGATACCGAGGAAGGACACATTATGATGCAACTCAACCGAGAGAAGAAAGAACACTGAAAATTGAAACGTGAAATGTGAGGACTCTATTCCAAACAGGTAATTTGGAAAAAAGAAATGAGAAGAAATATAGTGCATGTAATGGAAATATCAAAAGTGAGGTGGGAAAATAGTGGTGAGTGATAAGTTTAGGTTGTATGCAAGTGGTGAATGTAAAGAAAATCAGGGTGCTTTTGTGAAATTGGGACGACATGTGAAAAATAAAGTAATGTCAGTGCGTTACGTAGATTACTGGATGGTAATGGTGAGACTAATAAGAAAAAAAAATATACTCAATGCTAGTGCAAAGGTTCATCATACTATGTTTGCAATTTTTTTGGGAGAGATAAATGAGGTAGCTTCCCGTTGCTTCCCGCACATCACTCTCTCTTCCGCACTGGGAGCCCCAGTGTGGAGGTGAGGAGAGTAGATTTGACTAATTAGGCCCTACGGACCTCATCGAAATTCACCACAAGGGTTAAATATAAGTTCTATCAGGGTTTTTGATTCGATCAGTAACCGGAAAATCCCATTTGGTCTTTACTCTCCTTATGAAGCATAAAGGACCTAGTTAAACTGTGTGTCAATCAGAGCAAACGGCTTCAAGGCTGTGTGCTTGACAAATTAGTACACTGTGTTAAAAATTAACATGGGGGCACAGGTAAATAACCCTGCCTGCCATTAAAACGTGGGTTCGTGTACCTTTCATTTGTATCTCCTGTCATTTTCCATTCTTTCATTATTTTATTATTCACTTTTTCGTATATCTACTATTACGATCCAAACTTTGATAGTTAAACATGAGAAACCATACTTGTGAATTTGTTTGACATGAATGTGTGTATATTCTTAAAAAGTAATGGTAATAGAACATGTATTTACTTTCTCTTCGGAACCAAGATTGCACTGTCATTTTTCAGCAAAGCCATTAACTTTCGTGTTCTCAAAAAAAAAAAAAAAATGTATTAAATTCTAGGTTCTTTCCACAAATTTGATTCAAATGCTGTAGAAATCTTCCGCAGGTCGCTTTTACATTTCAGCTAGATAATGCAACGTAATGGAAAAATATAAGAGGTAAATTATCATCAAAGCAGAACAGAACACAAACTTGTTCCACAGAAACAAAAATGTTCAGTGGATGATATGCCTTTATGCGAAGGGAAATGCAGTGGCTTGTTGACGAGATGATATCGAAATGGTGACCACTTCAGCGCAAAGTACGGCCTGCAAATCTAAAGCAGTGCGCAGTAATTGCAAAGATGTGATTACACTTCTCTGTTGGGAAATAGGATGTAAAAGGGTGGATTTTCACAGAAAGCGAAGATATTCATATATTAAATATATTCCGACCTCGTCCGAAACAAAACACAAATGAATTAATCATGGTTAAGCTTTAATTTGGATCTTGCAATTCTTTTCATTTTCATAACTCCTTTTAATGCCGCAGTCTCTCCATTTTCTTTCTCTTTTCCTCCACTTTCCCCTCAAGATCAAACGACTGCGAGTTTCATTTCATACAACAGACGAAATGAACACACTAATACGGCTGGCAAAACTTACAGTGCAAGAACGGCATTATGGACACAAGATAGGACAACAATTTTTAATTTTACAAACGTTCATTTTGATAATTGAGCGATGTTAAAATGAAATTCACAAAAACGAAACTGTGGATTCATAGGATCCCTGTTAATTTCGGTAAACGTTTATGTTGTCCATTGGGTGTTATTGTGATAGTTAGATTTTAAGAAATTATGAATATGATTGAAAGTGAAATGTATTGAAATTTATGTGTTGTATTATTAATTATTATTTTCCCTTTATTATTTTATTAATATATACTGTACATTTGTACAGGTGTGCGTTTCATTTTAATTGGTTTGTTGGATAGCCATTAATAAGGGGTTACGATACGAGAACTAACAACATTTCACACTAAAACTAATAAAATCTGTCAACCGACAGCTGCTTTCATATCCTCAGCAGAGGTGAACGACCGTCCAACCAGTACGGGGGCAAGGTGTAGTCAGCACAATGATCTTCCCAGCTGTTACAGCTGATTTTCGAAACCGGATTTAGCTACTTAGCGTAGATCCCTAAATTCGTCACGATGCTGGGTTGGCATCAGTCCCATACACTGGCCAAATGTTCATGAGGACATTTCTTTCATCATGAGGACTCGAACCAGCGTTCATTCTGTAACGCGAGTCCAAGCATAATGCCTTAGACCACGAAGCTACGGCGAGGGACGAAATTGTTCATAGAGGCATGGTATTTTGGAAAGTTGGGTGTAATGATTCGTTATTTGATTAGCAGACTTAGGATCCGAGACAATTTAAGAATGAAGTGAAGTTACACTGTAACGGAGTACAGATGGAGTGACATGGCTTGTTGAGTTTTGTTTACCTGTGCGGTAATGTACAAACCTGTTCGTGGTCAGAGGTACAGTATTCTTCCGTCTCTCCCTACGAAACGAACTCAGGCCATCATAATGCATTTTCAATTCATAGTGAACAGTTTCTTCGAACTAGTTGCAAATACGTACTACATGGTTGTTCATTGTAACGCTAACGCCCTCAACGTCGCCGAGGGACATGAAAAGTTGTGAGCTAAGTATCCTACTTCATTTTCCACAGTCACTAGATTGTACTATTAACAGTAGAACATAACGCAGCACATTGCCGTCGTTGTTTACATTCACAGTATGTTCGTCTACTATGTTCAAGGAACTCTATAGTCAAGTTGTGCGTACATTGATTGCTAAAGTGTCCCGGATCCTAATCCTGGTGATTAGCAATCGCTCTACAGTTTAGAAAAATTTCGGAAAAAAAATTAAACCAACCAAGTAATCAGCTCGAACGTGATTCAAACCCAGGACCACGCGCAACTTTCGGAACATGACTTCCGCTCGTTATACCTACAGGAATATAACCGACTGTCACGGTTTCCACGCGCTCAAAGATGTTTTGGATCGGAATTTCATCATTTCTATCAGATCCAGTTTTTAAAATTAAGGAAGCGGACTTGGAAAAGTCCTTGACAGGTGTGACGTGTTCACGCATACACAGTTACTACTGGACACTCTCTTTTTCATGCACTCACACATGTGATTGGCCATCTCTTAAGAGGAATTTCCTTTACGGAAATCAGTCGAATGCTTGAGCAACTGGACCTGTTTTATACGTTCAGCTGCTGCAGCAAAAAAAGTCATCCGATGCTTAAAATATTCATACGAGATGACAAGGATACAAAGAGAGCAAATTGGGATGAGAAAATTTAAACATTCATTGTCATGAAGATGGGACGTAGTTTATACGAAGAACACATTCTGCATAGCCTAAATGAAACAGTGTAAGCCTACTGCCTTCTCAAAGAAGAATATGAATTTTCGTTTTCTGCAATGCACACGAAAGGTATTTCTTTATTTCAAAACTCTCCTTGCAAAAATGATAAAAAAAACACACTTTCGAAATGCTGATGACAATTTTCTTGACTAAGCGGGAGTTGCACACTATTTACGCTAAGGTTTGGGACAGCCAGGTTAACGTTGTAGACTTTATCGGTGAGATCATACTTAAAATCTCCAGTTTTTTCCTTTTTGTATTTTTATTACTATTTTGGCACATCTACAGGGAAACTGTTGTTTTTCATAACACATTAATGGTTAGAAACATCTTTGCTGTACGCAGTAAGGTAATTATGCAGGACTTTTCAAATCTGTATTTAGATTTTAGCTAGCTTTAATGTTTTTAGAGAGTTTTGATACAATATGTTAATAAAGTTTTTTAAATATTTTTTACTTCGTTATTTAACGACGCTGTACCAACTACGAGGTTATTTAGCGTCGATGGGATTGGTGATAGCGAGATGATATTTGGCAAGATGAGGCCGCGGATTAGTCATAGATTACCTGATATTTGCCTTACGGTTGGAGGAAACCTCGGGGGGAAAAACCAACCAGCTAATCAGCCCAAGCGGGATTCGAATTCTCTCCCGAGCCAACTCCGAATCGGCAGGCAAGCGCCTTAGTCGACTGAACTACGCCGGTGGCCAATAAATCTTTCTTACATTGAGAAAAACTTACTTAGTAGCAGTTATCTAATCTACAGATATTACGTCAAGTACATGAGCGAAAGTACTATAATATTTAATAAAATTCAAAACATAACCTACATACACATGTACAGTAGTGGAAAAAAAAAACCGGACATTAGTCAACAGTAACTTATGACATCTGGAAACTCTGCCTTCGCGCGTTTGAAAAGCCAGGGGAAGACTAGACCTATAATGTGTAGTATAATTGGTTATTATTGTTATTATCAATGTTGTTATTGTCGTCGTTATTGTTAGTGTTGTCGTTATTGTTATTGTCGTTAATGTCGTCGCTATTGTTATTGTTGTCATTGTTATTGTCGTCGTTATTGTTACTGTTGTCATTGTTATTGTTCTCGTTATCGTTGTCATTATTGTTATTGTCGTTAATGTCGTCGTTATTGTTATTGTTGTTAATGTCGTCGTTATTGTTATTGTTGTCATTGTTATTGTCGTCGTTATTGTTGTCATTGTTATTGTCGTCGTTATTGTTGTCATTGTTATTGTTGTCGTTATCGTTATTATTGTTACTGTCGTCATTGTTATTGTTGTTATTGTCGTCATTGCTATTGTTGTTGTCGTTATTGTTGTCGTTGTTACTGTTGTTATCGTTATTGTTATTGTTCTCGTTATCGTTGTCGTTATTGTTATTGTTGTTGTCGTCGTCGTTATTATCTCCATTTACATTGAAACCTAACTTCACTATGAAGCATGTTAGGGCTGTAGTTTGATAGACATACGTATGTATAAACCGAGCATAATTAGTATCTGATGAGAATGATCCATTCAGTTGGTTAAAGAGATAGAATCAATGTGTATTCTGCCGACACTAATAACAGACTTTTTCACATTAAACCGACCTTGAGGCTTACTGTATTTTACTGGAGATAATGCTAGCGAGGGAAATGAGTGTATTCATACCAGAGTAAAATATCAGTAGAAAGAAGTGGGAAAAGCTTATAAACAGTAACTGAATTCAGCGCAGAACGCAAGGAAAAAGAAAAATAACAGAACGTGAAAAGAAAACAGAGAGCCCATTACCCACACAACACTAATGACGAGCAATCGGATAAAACGATTGTGCTTTCATCTCTGTATTTCTTTGATGGGTAATGGGGTAAGAATCGTGTTATATCAAGAGATTTTTTTCCCCTACACTGGCACATAATCCCTGTCCCTTACACAAAACATGTAAGGCAACTTGGTGTCCGCATATCGAGGAAGCAATCGGATGTAAGCCTACTATGGTTAGTAAATGAGCTCTCTTTATTTTGTACTCACAATGTTAAATAGTATATTATACAATTAATTACAAAGGTGGAGCTTTCTTAACGAGTGAGTTAAGTTAGAACATGACCGCAGGGACTGTTCTAAAAACCACGAGTTAATAAAGCTCCTTTTGTAACTTCTTGTATATAATATTTTATCTACGTCTTATATATTTTGCTAAAATTTTATGAAAATTAGCAGGAAATATATTGGTAAAATGTTCAGTTTCTCTTAGATGATCGAAGTAGGCGAGTTAGGTTTTCTTAGTTACCACATTATGAAAAAATATATATAGATATTGTTACTGTAGTCGCCATTTTGATCCTGTGTATCAGTATGAGCATTCATAATAGACGGAATGTGTTGGAATATGAAGGTGTGTATGCCACACCACCTGAAATAACAGAAGCTGTGAAATATGTTACATTAGACATTCTACCAGAAAAATTAAGAAATATTTACAATGCAAGTTACATGAAATTCAAAGATTGGTGTGTACGTAGAAGCTTATGGTAGACTCTTTCTAATCCGCCATTCCTTGCACAGAGTTGTACCAGATTAGCGAGAGTGCCGGATTACTGAAACAGCTTAAACAGTCATTAAATTTATGTTATAAGGAGCGCTAACCACTCCACTTGCACATCGAAATTGAAAATAGAACGTTCCACACGTGGCCGGCACGTGTATAATACTATATTACTTATACACGTAAACACATGTCACCGGTGCAAATTTCCCAGAAATATATTACAGTAGAAGTGTTAGGAAGTACACTACAAGGAGGCCGCATAATTGAGAGACCGGATTACTGAGGGCCGGATTAGCGAGAGTCTACAGGTTTTACCAAAAGTTTGACACCATCATTCTGTCCTTTTACTTATGTGAAACCTCCTGATGTTTATACAGGGACCAAATGCCTGTGAAACGTCAAGTTTTTACTGCAAACCCAATCTATCTTCCGAACTGTGGATTATAATAACAATTTTTCTGTTATGAAATTTGTTGAAACATTACATATTGTATAGGAAGAAAATTAATTATTCCACAATGGGTTCACTTAGATTGGAAAAATGGCTTTATTATGAGTAGAGACAGTCAAAATTCTTGAATAAAAGGGGCTAAAATTCTTGGTTAAAAAGGATAAAAATTCTTGAGTGAAAACGAAAATTTCGTTAGTAAACCTGAAATTTTCACTTGTTTTATTAATTATTATGTTGCTTAAGATAATTGATAATAATTATAATTATATATTCAAAGTTTTACGTTAACAACAATTCTAAGATACTTAACATCATTTAATAGTCAAAGTTGTACGCGGATAACAATTCTAAGTTTGTCATTGTAAGGTTTGTTCTTTATTTATTAGCACACACGAGAACTGTGAAAAAAAAAAAAAAAAGTTCACAGTCAACATTAGAAACTGGAACTCATATAGCTTGGAGTACTCCGTCCACAAAATCACTGTGATCTTCACGTAACGATAGCAAACTTTCCGGCACTGAAAGTCGTTTACTATTTTTAACTATGTACATTTTTCAAACCGAACTTCTAAAATTTCCGAATTTAGATAATATATTTATTAATTGCTGAAAAATTGCGTCTTTTCGTGAATAACGACAGAAAATATGCTAAATTCGCGAGTCATAGACTTTTGCGGTTTTTCGCGAGTGTTTCGCGAATTGAAACGTGTAATTATATGATATTTTATATGTGAACATGTTTTAAACTATGTTTATTTGGTTTTTAGTTTTTTCGCGATTTCGCAAGTCACGAATTTTGACTGTCTCTAATTACGAGTGAGTAATGTCAATCGGAAAAATGCGAATTATAATTAAAATATTAACGAGTCTTTATTTAAAACAATTACACCAAATGGCGATTATATTTTTTTCATTCCTGTTGCATGTTGCTTGTCGCTTCTACATTCTAGATGTTCATCACATGCGAACATGAGAAAATGTATCTGTCTAATTCTCTGCTCGGACTTTGCAGGATTCAAACTCTGGCACCGACCATGGAAAACCCATGCATCACCGACTCTGATATTTCTGACTTCGATCTCGGGAACTGCGAGTTTCGTGGGAATTGTGGCCTACATAGACCACGATTTAGAATCGATACACAATATTAAATATCCCAACCTTGTTAGCAAACCGGCTTTAACCAAACTTGGTAGTGATGTAATGACGTCTTGTTGCTGAAAAAGTTAATAAGGTCGCACAATTCACCATTCCATAAAATCGATGTACTTAGTCAAAACTGGGTATCCTTATAACACAGGCGGAAATTTTAATGCCGTCAGATTTTATTGATATATTCTACGAGTCAGTTTAAACAAACGTTTAGTCGTTGAGGACAAAACTAATATTTGTTTTCATATATAGCAGATATAATGCATATAGCAGTACTTCACTGTAGTTCTAGCTCAAAATGTATCGTATTTGGGTTCGAATATCTCCAGCGAAATGGAGAATAATTATCTTCCTCTCATAAGAAATAAATGTTACATTCTTAGCCTTATGTTGTCTCGAGTGACCAGCTTCATGGCTAGTGGTCAGAATTTCTGGCTTCAGTTCATGAGGTCCCAGGTTCGATTCCCGGTTAGAACACAGAAATTTGTCCTTAAAGGGAATTGTTCGTGTGTTCGTCCATGATCTGGAAATTAGCTCAAGTTTAGGTACCCTCCGACAAGAAGTCTAGAGACCTTCCACATATAAAATCGCATGCAGGCTTAAAATAGATCCTACGCCACTGTTACACCTCGTTTGAAGGCTAGAAATGCTCGCGCTTGTCACGCCTGACTTAAGCCATTGCCAGGAGATACCAGAAATGTCGTGGCATAGGGGAGAAAATGTTGTCCCGAGTAGTTAGCGGTGGTCCTGTGCCATGAAGGTCAAATGACGAAAATAAATAAATAAATCTCTTTTCTTGTCAATACCCATTATAATGTTGGTTCACAGTACAGTACTTAACCCTTAGTTGCCTGACGGTACTTAGAAGTACCGTGATTTATTTTGCATACTGGAAGACCTGGAAGAATAATAAACCGCCAGAAATTACGTGCAACCTGATAAATAAAATCCATCAAGGATACTGACAGTACTGTACATAGAAATACGACCTTTTTTAAAATAAAAAAATAATAAAAAATAAAAAAATAAAAAATTTCTGAAAAAATTACTGTATGTTTTGAATTCATATTCTAACAACAGTCACTAAAGAAAACGGATTTATTTTAATTTTTTCTTATGTCCGGCAACAAAGGGTTAAACGAATAAGAGAGAAAAGAATAAAAAAGCAGGATGATGGTAATAACGCAGATAGTACATATCACTTAATACCATACTTTTCCAGGTAACCCTTGTGCTGAAAACAATCTGATGCCAAGTTTTCTTGCGAGTTCAGTGTTAGGGCCTACGCAAAATATGACAAGTGCAACCTCATTGATGTCGGCTAAGAGAAACTTATGTCCCAAAGCAAGGGAACTTAGTGAGGCGAGGCAGAGTTAACTGGAAATTTTGTCTGGATCAGATTCACCGTACTTGTCATAAACATAATTCTCAGTAATTTTCAATTTTACATTATTTCCAAATAACGTTTTACGCCTTAAAAAATTCGTCGGATTTAAACCTACGATTGTATTGTATTTATTAACATTCCATGAAATTCATAATTGCTTCACAGCTAGAATATGGAACAAGTCAAAAAACTTAATACTACTATGAAGTCTTAATTTATAGTCACAGTCTAGTTGAAGAGGTTTACAATATAGTCTACTAGTACAACACAAAGTTTTAGTATCAATTTCATGAAGCGTTATTGAATGTCATGAATTCACCTATAGAATAGTAGGCGTGAGAAATTAGGTACTTCCACAGTCTAGTATATACAGTCGCGAAGCTCAATACGTAGTAAATATGCAAATATTAGATAGTTGCTCACCACTAGGATCGCTAATACCGCATCATTACAGGCAATGCAAAATAGTACCGTCACAGTCTATTGTTTCTAGCACCCTCAAAACTCAAGCTTCGTGACTGTATATAGTAGACTGTGGTACTTCTTTAAATAATCTTATGAGTTTCATTTTTTATATCGATAGGGAGGTTATTAAATATTTTTACTGCCATATAACGCACTCCTTTATGATAGCACGATAGATTGGCCGATGGAGTATGGAAGTCATTTTTTGATGTGTATTTATGCTATGAACGGTTGAATTAGAAAGTTTTCACGATTACATACGAGGGAGATTATTAATGAAAAAAATATACTGGCAAACCATGGATATTATTTGTAGTTTTTTGAAAATACTCCTACACGATTCCCTAGATTTGGCACCTACTATTATTCTAATTACTCCTTTTTGTAGTAGGAATATACTGTTACTATTTGTGGAATTTTCCCAGAATATTATTCCAAAACTCATTACCGAGTGGAAGTATGCAAAGTATATTGTTTTTAAGGTAATGATATTTACTATCTTTTGCATAGATCTAATAGCAAAACATGCTGAATTTAATTTGGGGGTAATTTCTTTAATACGATTTTTCCAACTTAACACATTATCGATACGATACATGAATTCGAAAAAATATGGTAACCTGTACAATAATACCGAGGATGACTTTATTTATGTTAAACTGACTGTAAAGTATAGGCCTCATTTGTGTATAATTCACTTATGTTCATTGAACACGTTACCTAAATTATCACAGTGTAACTCACCAGCGCGGTGGAACTGCTTCGTAACTCAATTCCTACAAAATTCTATTTCTCCGTCCAGAACAACTGCTCGTGCGATAAAACGTATGAAGAACGATAGCGCCTAGCCCCGGGTTCACGGGGCACCCTGTTTTATTCGTCGACTTCCTTACAGCAAGAGAGATACTTCGCTGCAATATTAAAGGCCCTAAGGGGACTCGCATAGGCTACACTGCACTACACTCACAAGTATCTACAGTAATTGGAGCAGAAAAAAGGACGGCACAAAAAGAAGAAAAAAATAGACTTAAAGGGGAAGAAAACTCAAAAGAATAGAAAGAACAAAAAAGAAGAAAAGAGAAAGAAATAAATGATATAAGAAAGATGAACACATCAAAAGAGTTCCTCTTTCCCTCCTTCATTTCTTCTATTATAGAAACGGACGCGTTCTAATGTAGCAACACAATACAAGCTGCATTAGCAGATTCCCCTAGGGGCACTCTGCCAAGAGAGTGGCGCATGTGTAAGTATGTGTGTCTGTGAGTGTGTGTCATACTTTAAAAATAATTATGAAACTACTACAACTGTGTTTATTAAATGTAAAACGAAAAATAAAAAAAATCTTGTTCCTGATAAGGCATTATATATATATATTAATTATACAAGTTACCGTGGAACATAAAACAACACAAGGTACAATATTCTTGGCAGCATAAACAAGTACAGATAAGGTTTTAAACGAGTTGCTCTGACAATATTGTAAACCAAGGGACAGTATATTTTTGCTATGATATAGCGGTTGCTATGGGGGTATAAAATAATCTGAGAGGATAAAAAGAAAGGAGGGAGTACTTCAAGCCAAATATCCTTGAAATCGGTGCGACGGATATGACGTCAAACTATACCTTTTACGTCCCATAATCCACCGCGAAATACTGCCAAATGCCTAATATTAAATTGCTACTATCGGTTTCGGTCATACGTAAACGGATTAGAATGGATGTGGAAGTAACAAGACTACTAGCAGATTATTATATCAATGTCTATTTCACTATATATTTATTAAAAGTGTTACGGTTGTGACATGGACTGAACACTTCATTTCCACATTCTTTCTCTTATCAAGAAGGATGTTGGCACTCCTTCATATGTTAAAGCATAGGGGGACATATCAACGGACATATTCTACAGTTGAGCCGAGCAGAATATTAGCTTATTTATAAAAATAACGCCTGCTGAACTTGATTACACTTTTGAAATATTCACAACAACACGAAACAATTTGTAATCGTAATAATATGAACAAAACAGCTGATAAACACACCGGAAAAAGAGATGAACTATGGGTAATTTGACGGCCATACTAGTACACCTTTTTGTTCCACAGTTTCAAGCTTATGGCCCGGGATTGAAAATAACAAAATGTATCGCATTTCTAGCAGTTCGCACAAGTATACAAGAGATTTTAAGCAAGTTGCTATGGAAATATAAAAGAAGTGAAGGTAGATTTATTTCTGTAATTTCGACAGGCATACTTAAAAATAAAGTCAAGATTTAATCAAAATGTATTCTATGGAGTGGAATTTCATGCTCTCGGTTTTTATTGTCAATTTCGAAAGAAATTTCATTTTAGTAATTTTCAAGAACGGTAGGCTAGGTCTCAAAACATAAAGCGCTGCGTTTCCATTTGTTAAAAGTGTTTACCGCGCCATTACATTTCAGTGCTTGGAACGCAACCTCCTTAAAAAGTAAGAGACTGTTGTAAAAAGCATTTAAAAGGACGCATAAAGCACAACAAGAAAATTCAATTAATGGAGAAGAAAATGCGTACCTTAACACAAGACAATCGTTATAGCCTACCTCCAAATAGTCGGACTCGAAAATGCGATTGTATCAGCGTGAAGACGATCTTTTTTAATGGCGTATTTGTTCGCACAGGACTCAAAGCGTCATAATGATAAAACAAGCGTGAGAGTTACAAAAATTTAATTTACCATTTGTTACAATATTTTCATTTATATTGAACTCACTAGGATTCAACCACAGGATGTCACTGTTCCTTTTGTCAGTTTTAATATTAATAGGACTGTCCCTTAACCACTTAATTTATAATGCATACATACATACCGCTACATACATTACATACATACATAAGTTACATACATACATAAGTTACATACATACATACATGTTAGTAACGGTATATGCCAAGATTGAATATGGCTTAACTGAAATTAATAATAAATAAAAATATAATCTTAATAGTGATTTCGTTACATAATTTTTTTCGTATCCTAGCAACAAAATAGAGTTAAGGCGATACGCTACTGAAAATAATTGAATTTTGGCAAATTTTATATTTCTTTTATCTTCGCGCTAAAAAATGTACGGTTTCATGAGAAGTATTTTCGTGAAAATTTTATCTCAATATCTTCATATATTTTCATTTATACTGAACTCACTAGGATTCAACCACAGGATGTCACTGTTCCTTTTGTCAGTTTTAATATTAATAGGACTGTACCTTAACCACTTAATTTATAATGCATACATACATACATACATACATACATGTTAGTAACGGTATATGCCAAGATTGAATATGGCTTAACTGAAATTAATAAAAAATAAAAATATAATCTTAATAGTGATTTCGTTACATAATTTTTTTCGTATCTTAGCAACAAAATAGAGTCAAGGCGATACGCTACTGAAAATAGTTGAATTTTGGCAAATTTTATATTTCTTTTACCTTCGCGCTAAAAAATGTACGGTTTCATGAGAAGTATTTTCGTGAAAATTTTATCTCAATATCTTAAAAGTATACTTCTATATAATTTGGTAGAAGTTCTGTTAATACAAGAGTTATGTGTAACCAAAATTTTAAAATTTAATTATCACATAAAATAAATTTTCCACGTTTTGAACAAGTAGCCTATAGGTATTCATTTTATTTCTTAGTGGTTGAAGCTAGAGTGATAAAACTTGCATACTTATTCATTAATATCTCTGTTGCGAAATGAAGCATTTGATTGGTTGTGTTCAGCATAGAATTTTGCTAAAGAATAAAAATGTAATCATCGCATAAAATAAATTTCCCACGTTTTCAACGACAATTACCGGTACTCATTTTATTTCTCAGTGGTTGAAGCTAGAGTGATAAAACTTGCATACTTCTTCATTAATATCTCTGCTGCGAAATTAAGCATTTTATTGGTTGTATTCAGCACAGATTTTTGCTATAGAATTATACGTAAAACTGTATTATTTTTTATTGATGTTCGAACATTGAAGAAGTTATATATTACAAATGAACAAATTACAGTAGAGCATTACTAATGCTCCATTGTACAATATGCAGCGTTACCTTTAAGAAAAAATTATATTTAAAACTGAATAATATTTTATTTTCACTAAGAAAATTAAAAAGCAAGTTTAATTTTCAAGTGTTTATGAGAAATAACTGCGACTTACAATGTGTGATTATGATATAGATATGCGTGTTCAGTAAAAGTTCAACCCCTTAGCTCAAAAATTGTGGATTTTAGAAATTCCAGTAGCGCATCGCCTTTACCGATTGTGCTAACGCAAGCATGCCAGAATTGAGACCTGAAAGCACAGTATATGTGCGCGGATCGCCAGTTGCTCTTACCAGTTCTTAGCTGTAGGGGTGTACAAGAATCTATTCTACGTTTATAGTATTGGATTAAATTGGCATTTGAATATTATAAAAACACTTAGCAGAACAACAAAAACACGATTATTGTTAATGTCTATATTTGACAATTGGAAACATTAGGCTTACTCAGCTATATTTAAAAAAGTTGTGGTTTGTAAAGCATCATTTATTAACATGAATTTTATACAGTATTTGAAGAAAGTATAAATATTTCAATAATTGAAGAGGTGAGATTAATAACCATTCAAACCCAATTACACAAGTTTCGAGAAAAATGCAAAAATAAAAACTTTTTTTTTATTTCTTACCTAATTATTTTTTGCACGTAATATTTCTGATTGTTTTAGAGATCAAGACTAAGTAATATACCAACTTTTAAAGTCGTAACACTTGTGGAAATATCCTAATTTTAATTTCAAATTTGCAAAAAATGAATTGCCAGAACTGGACATGAATGGTTATTGATCTCACCCCTTCAATTTCGAAAGAACAAAAAACGAACACTGTATTTCATTTTACGTAGTAGGCACTACTCATTTTAAAGTAATACTCTTTCATTGTTCGTCAAGCATTATTGGAACCATTGGTACAAAAATGTCAGAAAATACTTTACTTCCAATCACATGCAGTAGGACATTGTGAGGTTTTTGCATTGAAATCATTTTCTTGCTGTATGTCAATATAAATTAACATTAATATCAATAAATTGTATAAATTAAGCTTACAATTTAAATTTACATATAGTTTACTTGGAAAACGTTGAGACAAAGTATCAGCAAGTTGGGAGCGTTACTGAAAGTTAAAACCGCAGAGTACAAGCTGTGAGGCGACGACTTTCTTTTTATGTCAGGTTTAAAGACATTAACGTAAGTAAATTAACATAATAAAGTGATGTCCGATGGAAAATTTGTCATATTTTTCCAGAAAAATTTTCCGCCTTGCAAATAGCTGTTTTCTTCGCTCCCTTACAGCCTCAAGAGTCTCACATGTATTCCTCACTCCGTATTCTCATCACTTATCAACTTATCAAATATAAGTCGTAAGTCGTCTAACCTTCGATGTCTTTGTTAGTACAGACTCCAAAACAACGCCATTGTCAAGTTTATTTTGCCGTGAGAGTACTGATTAAGAAATAAGCGCTGGCGAATATCATATTTTGAGAAATTTACTAATCTCATCTAAACTGACACAAAATTATTAGTTCGATAAGGGCTGATGAAAGCTTTTCATTTTAAAATAATTATTGTTGGCTGAGGAAAACATTATAACAATTATGTTATATTATTCGTGATTTCTCTTCGTTATATCTGTGGACTCCTCACTTTATTTTTCAGAACACATTCACGGTCACAGCTCAATCAGCACCTGTACTAAAACTGTGTTACTGAAACAAAAGCTGATCTGATACTGCAGGTACTGTACAGCCCTGTCGCACTCCCCTCCAATCCGATTCACTCCCTCCAGGTAGGGGAATAGAAAGTGCACATTGCACAGGAACAACTGCGCAATGTGCAGGGTTTTGGCATGCCTGCCTTAAATTGTATGTAATATAGCAAATATAATAAAATTAAACAACAATTTCCTTATGAAAAGTTCTCGCATAATAGCACACACATATTTAACATATCGTTGGCCCAGAACCAGGCTGTTCCAAGTCAATTTTACTATTTTTTTTTTTTCAGGGGAGCTATGTTGAATTCTTTGTAAGTTCATGCATATGTATATACACTTTTTGCTAGTTGAGTGGAAGAGAAGGCCTTACGGCCTTAACTCTGCCAGCTAAAATAAATTATTATTATTATTATTATTATTATTATTATTATTATTTTAAGCTCCTTCATGAAACAATTTGGAATAGCTTCATAGCAACCTTATAGAGAGGAATATTTATAATTTTAGTCGATTCATATATGCAGACAAGAACTGGAACACAATGAAACACAGATTTATTTCTTATAAAAATTGGACTTAGAACAGGCTGGTTCTCAGCCATCGATATTGTGTTAGCACCAGATAAAAGACTAACTCTAAGGTTCTTATATGTATTTATGCTCGACCATGCCGAAATGTAGTAATTATACACCTGGTACCAGCGCTTCAATGGCCCTCATTAAAGTACACCTATTCATTAAAGTTCAGGTGTTCCACCAATCAGAAAATACCATTGTGGCAATATTAAAGCGCAGGTATCGATTATTCTCGGATATGCAATCGAAAGACAACTAGCCAATTGCACAATAAATCACCTATATTTGAAATAAAGTCAATTCTGTTACTATAATAATTAGCGTTAATTGTAAATAATATTCAAATAAATTCAATTTGTCATCTCGTTTTTCAATGTCTAATTCAATTTCAAGGTTATATCACGATTAATGTTTATTTTACTCTCTAGATTATATCAAGGTCAATGTCGACATTTGTTTCTCGGAAAAAATCAATACTTTCGCGTCTGCGCACATCTCACAATTTACGAGGTATTGCACAAGGTCAGTTCCGCTCCTCAGTCAGATAAGAATAACATGAATACTTATGAATAATTTCAAGTTAGAAATATGGCCGAGCATAAAAAGTCGTATGAAACTTGCCTATAATGGTAATTAAGACGCTCGTTTCATAAACATAATCGCGTATTAATTACTACCATTATAGGCTCGTTGCATAATGTACTATTAACAATGCATATAAAACGAACTGAACCATTCTCCGTATGCCAGTTTTAGTATTACCACTATTTCGTGTCCTAGCAACCGCATATAGTTGTAACGCCACACAGCAAGACTGACTCCGAGGTTCTGTTGTAATTTATTCGTAATCCGCGTACATTTGATACTGTTGCGGGCGGCTGTTTGCTGGATGTTCCGACGCTCCTTTCAAGATAAGGACGCTGCCGGGATGCAAGCCAGCCAATGGAAGGCCCGGTGAATAGACAAGTATCTGCTGCCATGGCAACATAACTCCGTCGTCGTACCTTGCGAGAGCTGAGCTAATTTGTACAACGCTCACGACATTAACACACAATTAGCATTGCAAATTATTTTCTTTTGATGTTGGCAAAACACAAAATTACACAATAATTGTGTTTCTCCGTCTCTGCATGCAAGCAGGTCGAATAATGCATTATTAACCCACTTCCTTTCGGTTTCTTCCTTCTCTCTCTCTGTTTCCTGTATCTGTAATTCTGTCCTCCCCAAAGGGTTGCATGAGGCATGAGACCCTCGGGTCACGTTTGTATGGAAAATTTAAACCGAGTCCCTACGAACATTTCAGACAAACTTTCTTTAAGCATTAGTCAATATTCAACGCGGCCCTTTAGTGAATACTTTTCACCTGTAGATATTTGTCGATTATAATTTTACAGAAAGAATTTGGAACGGTATTATAAACAAACATATTAAAAACTTAAAATTGTTTAGTCGACACATTAAAAAATGTTAAAATTTATAAAAGAAAAAAAAAGTTATATACCTTGGACAGACGGCCCGTTTCGACGCGGTGTTACGTCTTCATTAGTGTCCCACGAACTACTGTTGATCTTGAATTCTGCCATTTGCATTCGTCAGTTTTAAGGGTGGGGGTGTGTTGGTCTTACGGTGAGGGTGGTTGTTTGTGTGTTATGTATCACAATATCGAACAATGTGTGGGTATTGAACTGTAATTGTGTATTAAGTTTATGTTGTGGGTATGTTACTGTATGTTTATATATTTCGTATTGTTCTAAGATGTTTAACTGTGGACTTTTTGGTGTGGTGTGATCGCCATAACCAAAACAAATAACAGACACGAATTCAAAATATAGGCCTACAGGAAACCCACCACAACCACAACACAATTCATCAAACCATCCCATACAACATAAACATGCAGCTTTCAGTACAATGATACACAGATTAATTAACATACCAATGAACAATGACAACTACACTGAAGAACTAAACACAATAAAATATATAGCACAAGACAATGGATATAACCCTAACATGATGGACACACTAATAAACAAGGCAAAACAAAAACAGAACAAACCAACACAAACACCACGTGAGAATAAATACATAACATTAACATATCACAATACCAATATTTACAAAATTGCAACTTCATTCAGAGAACTAAAATACAAGATAGCATACAAAACAAATAACACAACACAGAAATATCTAAATAATCACATCAAACATTCAAATAAATATAATTCAACTGGCGTTTACAAACTAAAATGCAATAGTTGCCCATATTTTTACATAGGACAGACAGGAAGATCCTTTCAAGCAAGATACAATGAACATATTAAAGCTATAACCAAACCCTACATCACATCAAATTACGCAGAACATATTATCGACAATAATCGTGACTACAATAATATAGAAACAGATATGGAAATTCTACACATCACACCGAAAGGTCCACAGTTAAACATCTTAGAACAATACGAAATATAGTATAAACATACAATGACATACCCATAACATATACTTAACACAAAATTACAGTTCAATACCCACACATTGTTCGATATCATGATACGTAACACACAAACAACCACCCCCACCATAAGACCAACACACCCCCACCTTTACAACTGACGAATGCAAATGACAGAATTCAAGATCAACAGTAGTTCGTGGGACACTGATGAAGACGCAACACCGCGTCGAAACGGGCCGTCTGTCCAAGGTATATAATATAATCTTTTTAAATAAATTTTAACACTTTTTAACGTGTCGACTAAACAATCTTAAGTTTTTAAACAAAGTGTTAACGTGAACTAGAATCAATGAAACATATTAATAAACAAAAACATTTATACCTAAATTCTGTTGTGTTCTTAAAAATTATAATGGTAAAACCAGGGAGCGAAACTTGTTGCCCGAAGAGAGAGAGGCAAATGGTATAAAACAAAAGTCTATCGAAGTATCTATTTCTGTACTAAATAAATCAGCCGTGGCGAAAATGTGACTCGCGAGCTCATTGTGGCTCGCAATGATAGCTATGCATTTCTCTTGCTTCCTACCTCCCCAACCCCCACCCTCTCACTCACTGGAGTCAAACTCCGTTCCATTTGTATTTGTCTCTGACCTGCGAGTGGCGTATCTCGAAACCATGTACCTCTACAAAAACGAAAGTTTCAAGTAGGATGGGAGGACGCATTTTTTGCTGTCAATATGATGAGAATATTAAATGTATGATTTGTTCGCAAGTATTACGAGGAAAACGGCTGTATAACATAAAACGGCGTTATACTACATGTTACTCATGAAACATTAAAAGGTTAAGTGTTATTATTATTATTATTATTATTATTATTATTATTATTATTATTATTATTATCTCTGTACGTCGATTCTTTTTCACCAGACGTAGTAATAATGCGGTTAGATCTTCAATTTAAACTCACAGATTTACTATGTGACGTTAAACAAAAGCTAGATGTAAGGACTTAACAAATGTTGAACTTTTCAAATCTTTGCCAAAAAATAAATATCCGAAGCTTCGTTCTTTCGCTTGCTCTCTTGAAGCCATGTTCGCTACAACTTATGTTTGTGAAAAATTATTTTCAACAATGAAAATAGTAAAAACCAAATTTAGATCACGACTGACTGACAAATACCTTCGTGATCAAGTACGACTGGCAGTAAGTGACATAATTCCTGATTTTGAAACTCTGTCGCATAGACATTGTGGAAACAGTTAATTTTAGGTTGTGATAATGTGTCCCATGTTTTCTTGTTCATTTCTTTCTTCGTTACACGTACTAAACATTAGTTTGTAACCTTGTACTGTATAAGATTATATTTAAGTGCTTGACGTAAGGAAAATGAAAATCCGTTAATAAGTCAGACAGTTGCTTCACTTCCCCATCGAGTGTTCGCCTTCCTCCATAGCTGCTATGCACGTTGCATGTTACACAGTGGCTCGGTGCACGATCACATTTTCGCCACGGCTGAAATAAATGCATACATTTCGCAGCAAATAATGTCCCACGTGTTGTAAAACGCTACACGCAGCATGCATTTTGTACACAACTCCTGCCTGTAATCATTCCTATGCACTGGAAAATTTTAGGATCATATTTCTTTACTGCAGCGTTTGCCGCTAATAAAATTACTGTGGAAAAAATGCTATTTCATTATCGTGCTTTCGTGTGTGTTCGTTCAACAGTTCAGAGGAGAAATTACGTTTGATGAGGGTGACACGTACAAACTCATCCAGTGTTGACAAATTTTGCAACAATTTTGATCCTACACTATGTCAACAGTAATATTTCAGTTTATTTTATTTTGATATGAATATCATTCAGACACATAAATAAATGAAGTCATTTACTTTTTTACTAAAATAAGAAGATACATTTTATGCTTCCGGATTTATAAAAAAAAATATTTTTAATCGCAAAGTAACAAGGCCAATCATGTTTGCAATATACATAGATTCATTCATTCATTCATTCATTCATTCATTCATAGTGTTCTGCCCAAGGCAGGTCTTTCACTGAAAACCCAGCATTTTCCAGTCTTTCCTATTTTCTGCCTTCCTCTTAGTCTCCGATAATGATCCATCTATCTTAATGTCGTCTATTATTTGATATCTTCTTCTACCTCGAACTCTTCTCCCATTCACCGTTCCTTTCAGTGCATCCTTCTGTACGCAGTTTCTTCTCAATTCCTTTTGCTCTTCCTGATCAATTTCAGCATACATAGATACTGTATACTAGACTTACATATAAATATGTCGTGTGGATAAAGAAAAACAGCATGTGAGAGAAAATAATCTTAGATAAACTGAATACAGAAATATATCCTCTAATTCGCATCTTTGCCGCGTCTGTGGCTCAAGTGTTAGCGCTGGTTTTCCATCCAGGCAGGCCGGGTTCGATCCCTGGCCACGTGGTGATGAAATTTGAAGAGTCCACTGCAAGAATGATGGATGCCACTTTCTTGTCGAAAATGAACCAAGACTGTCAATGCATAGCTTAAGGCATATAGAATATACATAGAGAGTTATATGGCATTAACACTGGTTGTCATTGTCCAGTAATGATCGGAAAATCACAGTTTAGCTTTGAGCGTTAAGCATTTCAAACTTTCAATTGCTTCTCCTGAAAAGTGTGTTCCATATGACATCCATCATTCTTGCAGTGAACTCTTCATTTGTAGTAGATAATGCATACATTGCAAAGAGTTTTCCTCGGGGTACTCCCGTTTCCCTGGTGGTGTGGAAGACTGGAGCCGCTAAATGCGACTTCTTAGGCTGCTACCGCAATTTTACTAAACAACAGAAGAAACGAAGAGATCTGTCAAGAAATATTAAGTGCATTAGTACAATTATGGAAAATTATAGGAAAAATCTATATTACTACATAATAGGCTTTCTCGCGGAATATGGGTTCATAAACGTACAGAAAGAAGACGAGTAGGAAGACCGAAGAAACGTTGAAAAGATGAGTTAAATTTTTTTAATTTGTGAAGGCGGAACATTTCAGTCCTCTAATCGTTCCAGATTTTGATTACGATATGTTTTCTTATAGCCACATTTATTATTATATCTTAATGTTTCATTTTATTTTATTATATTTGAATTTCTGTATCTATAGAGATATTTCTTTCTTAAACCTATATTTTCTTTCCATTTTTAATATACATTTTATTTCCTGATCTGTATGTTTTCTGTTCACCCTTACCTCCTTTTCTTCCATCTGCATTTCCCTCCCCTATGTTTATATTTTCCAGCTACAGTCATTTTCATGTGCTCTAACAATTTTCATTTCATATAGACCTGAAATCATTTTCTTTACATACGCGTTTTTCTTTTGCTTCTCTCCTTTCCCCTCTCAGTGCCTTCTCATAAAGCTCATAAGTTTGATGTTTTATTTTAGGTAATTGCGGTTTGCCGCTAGCTTTTTTTCGTCATTGTATGTTTCGTTAAAATTAATTCCCCGGTTCACTACAACTCGAGCACCCTGTTGCAGCTGTATTGTACACGAATTACGTAATTAAGCGCACATCGATGTTCATCTCTTTTACATTTTTGCGCCATTAAAACTTGCTAATTATGCACCATAACTGTAATTTTCAATTCTGACTTTTGAATGGAATTTAATTACTGGTTGCCATTTCTGTTTGCAAATTCGATGCAGGGCGGCACCACAACACTCGTTTGTATCACTATGACAACCGCAAACTGCAGCGTACCACGCAAAAAACAATGATCATACTTCGTACACAACCACAAAAGGAAACTGTTCGTACTTCGCTACGGTAAACACTTCACAGCCAAATGACGGTAGAATCATGCCACCCGCAACACATGCCAAGATCTTGGATGTCGCTTGCTATGCAACCAGCATCATCATCCACCTCATGAGTGGCTTTCGACATCTTTGTGACCTTCAAGATTTTAATTGTTGGTATTCGTAAATGTTTAAGCCTCTTAAATAGGCTCCATGATTTTATTTCCTACATAAGCTCACATTGAAAAATGAATGATAAGGACAATATGTTTCAAGACATAATTCGTCACTGTGTACAGTAGTGGCAACAAAAACCGAACCGATCCTTGTAGCCGATTTCAGAGCCTTGTTCACTCCAGAGCACGATAGACTGGTAACTAAGACTTTCGTGATTCGAATTCTGCCTGAGAAGGAAACTTTTTTTTGTTCCTTATTCAAATTACTCCCAATACTTTTCGATTGCTGGTAAAATTCATGTTCTGGGAATAATAAATTAATTAAGTAGTAAAATTTCGCTGCAATCGAAAAGTATTGGGAATAAATTTGAATAAGAAACAAAAAAAAAAAAAAAGTTTCCTTCCCAAGCAGGATTCGAACCACGAAAATCTTAGTTACCAGTCTATAGTGCTCTGGAGTGAACAAGGCTCTGAAATCAGCTACAAGGGTCGGTCCGGTTTTTTTTTTTTTGCCACTACTGTACATTATTATATCCCGCGCCGTATCTACGTTATCTGGCGCCATTTCTTCCATCAGCATCATGGATTGAGCGCTGGTTTAAATCTTCACTGAGGAAGGAATTTTCTCATAAAATTTCGGCCAGTGCATTGGGCCGGTGTCCACCCAGCATCATGGTGAATTTAGGGAGCTACAATGAGTAGTGCAATCCGTTTCATAAGGTAGATATAACGACTGAGGGGGACGATCATCTTGCTAGCCACACGTTGTCCCCGTACTGTTTGAATGATTATAATCAGTACGGGGACAACATGTGGCTAGTAAGATATTATTATTCTCCTCTGCTGAGGCATGTGGACGTAAGGACAGTATTCTGTAGTAGATCTTGACCCTCCATGGGTTGTCGTGCAACAGATTTGTTTTTGTTTTGTTACACATTAGTATGCATCCAGTCGAAAACCAAAAGAGGTTTTAGGATTACCGATAAATTTAAGAGCATCATTAGTTGTGAGTAAGTTTATCTACTGAAACTAAAAAAACTTGTAGTATTTATGAGGACTACTTTACGAATAAAAGAAAGAAATTATGAAAAATAGTCATAGTTATGAAATGACAGTACGAAAACGAGGGCAGTGAGGGAGAACGGAAGAGAAAAAGTAACAAAAAAAGCTAAATAAATTAATGAAAAAAGGTACGATAACGAGATAGAGAAAAGGGAAGGAGGGAAGTGAAGAAAAAACGAAATACTAAAATAAAGGAAGAATTATTAACGAAAGACAAAACAATGAGGAGGCAAAGCAATAAGGCGAAACAATGAAGAAGGCAGAAGCGAAATGAGAAACAACATGTAAGAGAAAGAACATTTAAAAGAGAAGGGGAACGGGAGAGGAAAGCAAGACTAAAAATAAAGAGAAAATCAGAATAAAAGTACAGCCACAGACCAATGATCGACTGCAGACACTTATGTGAACACTTCTTTGTAAATTCACAGCTACTGTGTGGCAGCAGTGAGGGTTGTTATACACGCAGATCACGACTACAGAACAAAGCCTGCTCTCTTCGCGAGGTAGCACTGCATATCACGCGGTCTCAGCCAGCACTTCTATATAACGGAAATATTGATGCAATCGTTAGACAGTAGTTCATCAGACAAGCTTAAGGGCCGACAAGAGAATGGTTGAATATCATTCTGAGTAACAGTTTGATTCTAGTGGCTATTATCCAAAGTATTTAAAATCCTAGATCATATATACTCAGATTGCTCGACGTTATAGGCTTTGACGATAACAACTTTTGTCAGGTTTACTATGCTGCCAACTAGTTCTTATAAAAGTAGTCACGTCATAACTCCCATTTGAATTGCATTAGCGACTGTACTACCATCTCGTGTTCGTTTACGGCGGACGGGTGGCGATCCTGGCGGTTGTTCTCTTCAAAGTGCAACCGATTTTAACATAGGAATGAGCAATCTATATGTGATCTGGGTTTAAAATGTATGTACTTTGAATCTATTATTCAATATACATAATTTTCACGTGAAATTACTCATATATCCTAAATATATACTGTACATGCAAATTCACAGAAAAGACACATACATACATACATACAAGCATAAAAAATGAACGCAAGTTTGCCAAAAGCTTGAAATTTATTGTTCTGATATTAAAATATTTTTCTCTGCTTAGTGTAGTAACCTAAAATTAAGGAGTTACAGTATTCAATGAAAGGAACATAATTAAATGTTATTACTCTACACTTATACTCGTACATTTCAAAGATGTAAACGGAAAATGGAGAGCATAGCCACAAACATCTCCCAGAGGGGCAGAATACGGAGCACTGACGTAAGGAAGAGAACGGGCATAACTGACGTGGTGACGGCAGCACAACAACCGAAGTGGAAGTGTGGTGGCCACGTGTGCAAACGTAATCCGACGAGTGGGTGCCGACAACGTGGGACACAAGGATGGGAAAGAGGAACATCGGCAGACGACGTGTGTCTTGGGCGGAGCTCTTAGGAAGGAGGCAGGAAGATAGTGGACCCGAGCGGCTAAATGCGGGACATCCTGGAGACAACTGGAAGAAAGGTAGATAGTTCGAAATAGATTAGGAACTAGGAACAATACTGAGAGGACTTACAGGCTTAATAAGAAAAGTGAATAGACTTATTCCTTGCCAGGACTAGCTTCCCCAGCAAGTAACAATGGAAGTTACCTCTTCGCATACAGGAGTCCCTTGCCCTAGTGAGATTCTGTGAGCTTGTCTTTATCTTTACTGTAAATATTACTGATATCTAAACTTCATTTTATTTCGTCTTCCTTGGCAATCTAAATAATGAATTTATCCTTAGAACTGTATTATATTTATTTACTTTATTACTAGGGCTAGAATTGAGTGTTTTAAGACATATTTGTTAGGGTATTTTTTTTGCATTTTTTGCCTGTTTCAACTCATAACATAATTTTTTGTTTTACTCTGTCATTTTTTAGGCATTTTCATTTAATTTTGGCCATATATCCCCATTAATGTAAAATAATGTTTATTTAGTTCGATATTTTCTCTACATATTTTGTCAATTAATACCCATTATTTTGTATAATATTTTAATAGTTTTTCTACACAAATATTGCCATTTTAACGTAGTACACCCCATGTAATGGATCAGTCCAACCACCCCTTCAATATAGACCTCTCTACACTTGTTAGTTCCGGATAAGAGTGGCCTTGTGGTGGACTACATGGAAACTACATCAGGTAAAGTAATTAATTAAAGTGTACTACTTAGAAAAAATTGTATAAAATTAAATAAACTTAAATGTTGGTACTATAATTTAATTTAATTACTAGGGAAACGTATTATTTGTCTTTCTTGTGTCAAATTTTATATTACCTTGTTAACATGTTTCAGCCTGCTATTGGCCATCTTCAGAATTGCTTGTTGCTGGTCTTGGCATCTTTTGTTTTGTCTCCTGTGGCGACAAGACCAGCAACAACCAGTTCTGGAAATGGCCAATAGCAGGCTGAAACATGTTAACAAGGTAATATAAAATTTAAAACAAGATGGTTAATTACTAGTTTAAATATTAAGCAGTACAAAACCTCTTTTCCTACTAAGCCAATTATGTAACATCAGTTTTTAGGAGATTTTTAAGGTCATTTTTTTAAGATTTTTAGGTCATAACTGCATTGTTTTTAGGATATTTTTTTCATGATTTATAGATCATCAAAATCCTAGCCCTACTTATCACTAACTTACTTATAAATGGCTTTTTGAGAACCCGGAGGTTCATTGCCGCCCTCACATAGGCCCGCGATCGATGTCTATCCTCAGCAAGATTAATCCAGTCCCTACTATCATATCCCACCTCCCTCAAATCGATTTTAGTATTATTCTCCTATCTACGTCTTGTCCTCCTAAAGGTATTTTTCCTTCAATTCTCCCAAATGCATTTCTGAATTCACTCATACGTGTTACATGCCCTGCCCATCTCAAGAGCCTGGATTTAATATTCCTAATTATGTTAGGTGAAGAATACAATGCGTGCAGTTCTGCGTTATGTGATTTTCTCCATTCTCCTGTAAATTCATCCCTCTTAGCCCCAAATATTTTCCTAAACACCTTATGCTCGAACATCCTCAATCTCTGTATTTATTTACGTTATAAGTGGCTAAAATTGATCTTTATTTGCGAGGCAGATGTTCATGACACGAACACGTAGCGTGAGTGTCATAATTTCTCACGATACATAATGGACTTTTAGTCACATGTAATATAAAACGTTTTATATTATCGTAGTAATCATTGTACATTATTCCTTATATACATAGTATTAGTTAGATATAGTGAAATGTTTAAAACCCTAGCATGATGTAAAAATTCCTTTGTTGCTAAGTTACCGATCGTATATAGGACTAAATTGAATGTTTGTTTCTAAGCAGCTAATTATATTATTTTTTGCACGATCGTGTTTGTTGCTGTATTTACAGCTACTGTTTTCAGGTCTAGAAAGTTAGAATTCCCATACAGAAACTTGTTGTTAGGGAAACCATTCTTCATAGCATAGAACTATACTGAAATAGACCCATTACAGTGTACTTATTGTTACTTAGTTACTATTACAGTGCAGTTTTGCGAAGGCTTTGGTATAATTATTGCTCTAAATTTTCAATGCAAAATATGTTATATCTGCAATTTTAAAAGTATGATAATGCAAAAAATGTTGTACAATACACGTTTGTGTTGTGCATTACAAAATCTTGTACCGTAATATACTATTACAGAATGAAATAATGGTATCAAAACTATAATTATTTCACATGTAGTGAACTATTTCTGACAGTTGCTAACTGTTTGATACATAGTAGGCCTACACTATGTCACTAAATTAAGATAAAACGTGTTATTTCACTATTAAACATATTAAATCACTGTCTGCTCGACAACGAACACGTATCAACAATGTAATTCACACATTTATTGATGTATCACATCTTCACAGCCAACACATTACCAAGAATAAACCTATAATTTAAAATTAAAGTTTTCCTATATACTCCAGCTTAGTTACCAGTAATGTATAAAATGTTATATGCAACGCGAGAGTAAGTAGATTTTTTCTCTCGTAGGAATTATCACCCTCGGATAGGCTTAGGGAGCTAAACTTTCCCCTCATAAATAACATCCTACTTTACTCTCTTGTACCATAAATTAATATTAAAACATAGTTTCTTCTATTATAGTTACCTTCTGATTTCAACTCAAATTCTAACGATTGTCTTCGAAGGAAGTGAATCGCTTACCTGCAAAGAAAGAAAAAATTATTAAGAACTATAAGTTTTATTGTCCATAAAATACTTACAAATTTACAATCCATCCACATTCATTTATCACAATCTGCGTTAACTGTGTAGTTACTAGCATATGAAATTTTGCTGATACAAATTAACTACTTAAGAAAATCGCTGTGGAATTAATTTTATGCCATTACTAAGGACATTCGTGGACTAACGACTGTCAGAAACCACAGACTTCAGTAATTGCCACTGAAAATATTTTGAAGGGAATCTATTAACAATTTCAAAATGTATGGAAAACAATTTGAAAAACTGACCTCAATTCCATAAGGAATGTATGGAAAATATTGTTTTTGAGAGGTAGGAGAACATTAAGGTGATATCAGAGTCTCAATATTACCAATGTTAAATTAATCATTAGTAAGTAGGTCTAATATTCATGTACAAATTTTTTGTCCAAATAATCTGAAAATAGAACTCAGCAATTAATGTAAAACTGTAGATAAGCCGTAACAATTTCGTGCTTCCAGGTATATTAGTTTCTGAGAAAAAGGTAGAATACATATGTTGAGAATTATTAAATTCCGAGGAAATAAGCTACAAAGTAAACATAAGAAAAGTTTATGCCATCCTAGCATTATAAATGGAGTGTTACTACATCCAATAACGTGCGTAATCGGATTATGGCACGCGTGCCAATAACAGCAATGACGTATTCGCTATGACGTAATACCGGAACGCTTGGGTGGGAATGCATGCAACTCGTCTGGCTATCTTGCTTACCGCTTCTACGCGCCAAGTAACAAGAAATGAAATGCAGGACACAAGGTAACGTATTATTTATTTCCAATCTTTAACAATTTTGTATCACTTTTGTAATATCAGATAAAACAGTTCTGTGGTCCGTAGAAGCTACTGTATATTAACAAAATAAAGGAACATTTGTAACATAAAATTTGATACCTAAAGGTACGTTTTCCTCAGTGCGACTATTGCGATGATCGTTCAACGATGATCGTGCAACGATAATCGTTTAGCACTATTTCTTTGTATTTTCTATGAAGCTGTTTTCCTCCGAGCGACTGCCGCGACTCTAGAAAATACAAATAAATAGTGCTCAACGATTATCGTTGCACGATCATCGCAATAGTCGCACAGAGGAAAACGTACCTTTAGGTATAACTAGAGTTTTTAATACCTGCAAGGTCATTCATTTCTCTTTATTCAATGCCAATGCCATGCGTAACTAATCGACACGAACATATGAAGACTTTGTCAGCTGTGGATGCCGAATTCTTTCATAATTTATTTCCTACAATTTATAATGCTAAGATGCCATAAAATGTTGTATTCAACTCGTGGATAATCTTATTATGAAACTCGTTCGTGTGACAAACATTCATTCATGCCATAATCATCAAGATTATCCACTTGTTGCATAAATAATTATTATATTTACCATAACACATAACACGAAACTTTTGAAAATTCACAACAAAGTCAGCCATTACAGTCATAAACAGTACGGCCAACTGTTGAACCAAATATTCAGCTACAAAACACGCCAAACCACAATGTTTTATAAGTAGTCTAACCAAATAGTTCAGGGATATTTTAATTTATATTTTTATGCAACAGTGCGGGATTAAAAAGTAGTTTGACTACGTAATTAAAAGTACTTACAGTCAGAATGTTTCAGCAAGTTATAGCTATACCAAATTATATAGAAAAGTCCCAATAATTATTTTAGACAAAAGAAAAAAAAAAGTGAATTAGTTTTGGAATTAGACCTCTGTTCTCAACTTAAGGTTGCAGATTTTTCATCTCTTAATTACAATTTCAGTTTAAAAGTCATTAATAAATGAGACTTAAATGTAAATATAACGCTAATATGAAAGCTAGGAATCATGTCATCATACGACGCCACTCCTTTTATGCTGGAGTTTAAAATCCCCAATACATTAAAATGTAACTACTAAATTACATATAGATCTAAGTTTCCTTCAATTAAATTACATGACAAAAGTGAAGCGGTAATGGAAACCGAAAGTTGGACATAATCGAAGAGATGAAGTAAATGCCACTAGTTTGTTTTCTGTGAGAGATTAATTTTCGGAAGTACTAGTTGCCGAGGAGTTCTCTAAAACGTACTTGCATTAACAAAAATAACGCAATTATATCACGTTTGCTGTATGACATAGGACGTTGCTTTGGCAGCAACAAACATCCGACTGCCCATAATCGAATCATTTAATTGACATTATCATTCAAAAAACAACATAATTGATTATTATAAATAATTATATGTTTCTGATTCTGAAGGCTTATATTTTCTAGCTAATTTTACTCTTTACATCCAAATATTGTCCCTACGTCCAACTCTGCATTGTGTAAAAGGCTTTACAGATAAGAGACGGACTTATTACATAACGACAGTACTATCTGTTATCTATCCATGGTTTGCTGAAATACGAAATCGCGCTAATACTGAAACAGACATAAGGAAATCGCTGTTAAGTTGATTTGGAGCCAGTCTTGTTTGCGAGGTCTACATGAAGAAGCTGACACGACACAGGCACGAAGAGGAGGAGGAGGAGGAGGCACGCCTAATGGTGATTAATGAGTCGCCCGCTACCCTTGCCCTGCCTTGACCTGACCCGCGATCAACAAAACATCCCCTAACTACCCCTGCAGATTGAAATCCCAAATTATTCTCCTATAGCTACAACTTAATTGCTAGGCTACAGTCTCTGTTTTTCCTTTTGTTTTTATTTCATCCACCCCTCATAATTTCTGGCTTTAGCTTATGAAAAGCGATCGTAACAATCGCAATGGGGGAGTATGAACTGGATATGGCGGTCCAAGCGACTAAAAACATGTCATGTTCAATAGTAGCAAGAAGTATGGATAACGACACTGTGATACATACATACATACATTACAGAGATAAGATAATAACTGCCTCCCATTGGAGGTAGCCCAGAAGGACTCAGTATACTCTCCTACATGAATTTTACAATATTAAATGTTTACATAAATTTTGTTGACAGAAAATTAAAATGAACATATATGAATTATAAAGTGAAGAAAAAAAATTAAACAGAGTGAATATGATGACTCAGAATTTGGCAAGAGCGTCTCAAAACTGAAGTTATGATGTCAGCAGTAAGTGTCTGTGGTAGTTCAAAAGTCTTCCTGAAGCTTTCAAAGAACTTGGGGAATCACACCACGAGCTCTAATAAGATGATCAATCACCTCAATGTCTTCAAGCTGGTATTTTGCTTTGAAGTATTCAACTGTTGGCAGATAAATGTTGATCTTTTCTTTATTGACATCCTCCGGCTGGCTACTGTCCGTTTCAATCCTTATGGTAGGATCAATTATATATCCTTTCTTGGTAGTCTGGAAATACGCTATGATGTCAATACGTCTAGAGGAGCCATTAATAGCAAGGCAAAAAACTTCCTCTTCTACTATCCAAGACTTTTTTCTTAAAGCAGTTGCAATTAAGGATCGAACATGATAGTGTCTGGCATTTCGGAGGAGTAAACCTCTGTTACACTGACCTTGGACGTGGGCAATATGGAATAAGTGAAATTCTTAAAACTACTTACTACGGGCTCCATTAGCCTACTTCACAAATCTGATAACAGGCGTATCACTAAGAGTCAAATCTCTGCCCGGACTACGAGAAAAATTCTAAATAAAGTCGTTGATTACCCATTTATCTTATCACTGAGTTGTTAGAATTTCATTTGGAATTATTGAAATGTTCCTCTGGCAAATTCGAATTAATTTCCTTCATTTAAATGTGATACTGAAGGGGAACAATATCTGGTTAGAATTATGCAACGTCGAACCAACCAGTTTCCATTACACCTATACGAGAAATATCATTACGTCGACCACGCCCAGACGATTTCAGACGATTGAATAATATTATCTATCTACATTTGCTAACTTTTAGTCGAGGGAATCTAACGACAGCTATATACAGGGTGATTCATGAGGATTTACTGTCACTTACTGAGCTTATTTCCGAAGACATTCTGAGCACAAAATGTCATATAAGCATGTGTCCTATCTCAATATTTTCAGAGTTACATTAATTTGAAGTTGTTAGTAAAATACCTTTTTTTTTAGTTTTAAGGGTAAAAGAATATTACAAGTCGATAAAAAACCATTCAGAAGTGTTATTTCTTTAACTGGCTAGTGTTCTGAAGCTAAAAATGTGTTGTTAATTGCTTTGTACAGATTTTGTTTTTCAATTTTTTACTAAAAACTACATTATTCTTATGAACTTATCATAAAAATTGTTACAAATCATACGACTTTAGGAACTTGATTCTTTACAGCAGTGGTCGTCAGTATTCGCTGAATTGTGCAACGGGTACGCGGTGCCGTCCAGTGTGCACGGTCGTGCAACAGGGAGAGATAGATAGCATAACCGCTAGCAGCTACGAGAGCATTACAGTGCACTGCGTTTTCAGCGGGTAAGAGAGGCTAGCCCCAGCGTGCTCTGTGCTGACGACCCCTGCTTTACAGTTTAGTTATGCATCCTAATGTTCAGTCTTGAAGAATTTACAAGAGTGGCGTGATTTGTAACAATTGTTATAAGAAATGCGTAAGGAAAATGTAATTTTGTAGTTAAAAGTCGAAAAAAATTGTACGAAGCAATTATGAAATTCAATATACATTTTTAGCTTCAGAATGCTAGCTAATTATAGAAATGATGCTCTTGAATAGTTCATTCTTTATCTGTAATATTCTTTTACCTTTAAAACTGAAGAATAATGATATTTTACAAACACTTAAAATTAGTGTAACTCTGAAAATACTGAGATTAGGAAAATGTTTATATGGCATTTTTTGCTCAGAATGTCTTTGGAAATAAGCTCCGTAAGTGACGGTAAAATCTCGTGAATCACCCTGTATATTATGTAATCGCAAATAAATGTTAGATTCCGTTGACATAAATATATGAATTTGATATAATGAAATTTGTACAAACAAAGATCCAAAGAGAGAATTTTATTGCGAACATTTCAGATAAATTAAATAATGTAATAAGTACGAAGTCCTCGCAGACAAAGCCCAATGGATATCCTTGGAAGACAATAAAACAAAAGCAAATGAATGTGCTTCCTCAATATCACCTCCTGACCGAATGCTGCAACTGAAACACACGTTACTGTGAAGTTGTAGAAGATAACAATCCGGATTTGCTGCTAGAAATTAGATTGCAAACTATATTCTATAGTAAGCTTCGTTTGCAACACAAGTTGCTATGGAAACGAGAGCAGAGCAGCTGATAGCTCAAATCGGACGCTCTGAGCGACTCTCAACTTTTATCTGCGTGCTCCTCCCCCTCTAATAAGTCAAGTCGCCCGCCCGGCGCATCATTATCGGGCTCTGTGTCCTCTCAGATCTCCAGGAATTGATAATAAGGATCGGGGTGAAGACAGCAGCGGCATAAGGGACACTGTTCATGCAACCAACGTTAAACTGGTGAATGTATGTCTGGGACAGTGGAGAGAATTAAGACCGATTAACTGTCGTTCTGCTTAGTTCAAGTCGAACAACTTTAAAACAGATAGGCTATTTTATGTGGCCTTAGAAAATAATGTAGGCTATCGTGATTATTCCAAGATGACATTCCATTAACATCATGTATCATTATATCACTCACTAACATCTTCGAATCATTATTGTATCACCATCATTTGCTTCTTCTTCTTTTTCTATATATTTAACTCAAATTCAATCTCATATTATGTCTTCCTAATGGGTTTATAAGTTACGATTTTGTGCCAATTTCTAGATAACCTATCCGAAACACTTTATTTTTTTCTGCCTATGCATCTTATTTTAATCAGTCAGTTAATGACGCTGTATCAACTGAGTAATCATCTAGAATAATTAATAAATGAATAGGCCTACATAATCTATTCGAATCACTTCATTTTCACCTCTTCTGGAAGCATATGTTAACGAAAACCGTTGGGTCCTAGTTCATGCCATCTCATCTTCGGTCTTCAATCTTGATTTTTTTTTTCGAATTAAGATATACGATCTTGTACAATGGAATAATTGAACTAATATTGTACATCATCTAGAAATTTAATTGTAGACCTACATGATATAGAAACTGTTTTCTATTTTGTCACAAACTATGTTCAATTTACTTCCTATGTATTTATTTCTTTGTCTATCGTTTCTTACACCTTCAGCAGGAACTTAAAAACAGTCGAAGTGAGATTTTTCAATTTACTAATTTTTATTGAATTCTTCATACATCTATGACTATGATCCAAAAATGCCTTTTTATAATGGAATTTAATTTTATTTGATGAAAGCCTTTCTCCTCTCATTGAAACTACCATCAATATAGGCAAGTCAAAGTTCTAAATATAAGATTAATATACAAGTTATATCTAGGTGACTATGATACTTCATTAAGTGGGAACGATTTTACAAAAATAAACCGTGGAAAATTTAGTTAGATTTCAATAAAGAGTATAAGAATAATTATTATTCATAAGTTCAGGCTAATTTTATCAAAATTCTTACGAAGTCATTAAAATATCTCACGAATTTGAAGGAACAAAGTTTGTTCGGGATGTCTTCGGATTTCTAAATTTATGGGATGGCTTCTTTCTGCAAAATACCATCTAGTCATAATAGCCACTTATGATCTGTAGAGTATAAAGACGAAATAAGACCTGTGCGCAAGTGGTATGTAGAAGGGCTAGAGCCAATCACCGCTCTGGGGAGAGATATTGGTTGAACGAAGCTACCAATCGCTTGCAGGAAGGGGATCATTTCTATCTGAAATCTCTACCACGACCATCTTACCCCTTAGCGGCCTCGAGCTGATGCTACCCGCAATACACTCCGGCACAGATCGATTCCGCCCCCATGTGCGCTAACTCACTCTACAGATCCCTGGGACGGACCATACCTGTTCACACTTTCCATATATCCACAACCCATATAGCCTAGTACATATCCATCCAATTACATAAACACTTGCAGAATATTCTTATCTATCCATCCATCCATTTACGTATCTGCATATCACGTACCTATCTACCTTCCTGTGTGTATGTCTATACTCGACATATTCATCTGTATACTTTTCTACCTATCCATCTCCCCATCCATCCATTCATCCATCTATTGACAGTCTTTTTTTATACTTATGACGTTTATCATAAGTTCATATTTAGCTTTTTTATTTTTTGCATAGAAACTTCTTTAGGCAGGGTACGATCCGAAAAACTCTGAAACGAACGCTTTAAGATGTTCTGCGTGTCGTTACTATGGGATTGTGTACGTTGTTATGTTATCGTAAACCAATTGTTTCATTTCTAATTTCTAAAGAGTATTAAGTATACAACTGTTAAATTTAATCCTAATTTATCGTCTGTCATTGTATGAATATATAAAATGATTCCAACATATTTACAGCTTAAAATGTTACACTTCTGCCGCGCGTGGAGTCTATACATACTCTTATTTATTTTAAAGATTAGATCATTAGCATGACTTTAACCCAGAGGCAAGTAAGGCTGTGGACCCCGTGTAGTATATTTACGGCACGTAAAATAACTCAGCTCTTCGCAGACAGCATTAAGTTGAAGGTTAATTTCTAAAGTATTAATTAACTTCAGGCATTCTTCTCGATTAACTCAAATATTAGTCTATACATTTTATTTGAAATATATCTACGTCAATTACATATCTTTGTTCAGTAAAGTGCATATGGCTCTCATCTTCAGCGCAAAACTGATGCGAATGTGCCAATTGTATTTTCCGTTGATTTTATTTAATTTTTATGAAATTTTATTTTGAACTATTACAATACGTCGTACTACTTTTGACCAATAAAACAGTACGGAACGACGTGTTTCAACCAATCATGGCTGCTTATCCTTCAATTTTTATCATCTCCCTAGCATTTGTTTTTTATCACTCGCCTAGTATTTGTTTGTCTTCATCACCTCCCTATTATTTGTTTCTTTGTTTGCCAACGTTTTACTTCAATAAGTGTATCTATTAAAATGATCATGTTTATTTCATCATCCTCAACTAAAACTTTTTTTATCATTTATCTTGTTTATATTATTTAGGTTATATTATAGCTTCTGCTGTATGATATTATGGATAGTCACGTATCAGAGATTGTTTAATAGACATATTGATAAATGAAGTGGAATGCAACTGCTTTAATAAAAATGAAACTGGATCAACAAAGCCTTCTTGGCCATTAATCGTCCACAGAGTTCAATGAAGATTGTATAGTTGGCAAAACCGGTGACAAGAGAACAACTAATCAAGCTCCGTCGGTACGTCAGGTCTTCGCACACTGCCATATTTGCGCCAACTCTTAGGTTTGTTTACATTGCGCTATGGTTGGGTTGTGGAAGGAATTTATGTTTAAATTTATATATTTCATAAAATAAGTTTCCAAAACAGAGATTTCGATAACTTACGGAGAACGTTCTGCTTGACAACAGCAACCGATGGAGCAAAGATGGCGGACTTTAGTAGAATGGGATGAGAGGACCTGACTAAGAGCTGTTCGACAGCGACATCTACAGACCTTGCAACTAATAACACACTACTGCCATCTAACGTGATATTTGTAATGATGAGATGGTACAAAAATATATTTGTGTCTAGTTGCAGGAAATGGGACCTAAAGTCGGATTTTTCATTTTTTTTTTTGTGGTTTTAAAAAGAGGATGAAATACTGAGCATTAAAAAAATCATGGTTCTAGGTGCTGTAGTTTTTAATATATTACTTATTCAATATTGATGTACATTATGTACTTTTCGAGAAAAATGCAAATTAAAGTTTTCATTTGTTTTCTTAGCAACTATAAGATAGATAGGCCTATAGGTATTTAAAAAGAACTGTGTAAAACTACGTCCTAGTTTAGTATTAAAAAAGCCTACAGGTAGAGCAAGATGTCAAAACATAGAAATTCAGTTTTTACACCGAAAATTCGTTATTTTGTTCTCCTGTAATATTTCCTTCCACGACTTTAGGTCCCTTTTCGCGCAACGGGTCACATTTGCAAGACAGTTTAGTACATATTTTAGAAATTCAATATTTTATTGTATTAGAGTAATTTATTTTTTTCTAATCTTTATATACTTTCTTCTAATCGTGTAATAGTCAATAAAATTAAATACTCTCGAGTATTTATTTTCAATTGGTAAATCAAAATCTCTAGTGAGATTACTGTAGATAATGCAATTTAGCTTGATTAATTTCGGGTATTTCCTGTTTTCAATTTTGTTTCTTGAGATTTTTTGTAATACATTACGAGCTGGAACCATTTGCATTCGCGATTAGGTTGCTCGCAATTGTTCTGAAGCATTCGTCGGAATACGCATCTACTGTAACCCTAGCCTTTAGTACGATACTCTACAACAAACCAACCCCAGCATTATTCATTCAGAAGAACTTACAGTAATTTTATTGTAATGTCTCAATAACACCAATCGAACTTGAAATACCACATCAGACATTCTCCTCAAATGTCTTTTCCTTCGCTTCTTTATTGACACTTCACCTGCAGACGGCTTTATCGTAAGATTTTACTGCCAGCAAGTTCGCCACCTGCTGTCTCGGCTCTCCTCCATTTTAAGGAGTATAATCCTTCCTTGAAGCCATTCGAGTGGGAATTACACTGCCAGTTCAGAGGACAAACATGGTACACGCAGTCTATGAAACAGCCTCCATTCATCAGCCTTTACAAGTTTCTATTAGGAGTGACGACGGATGGACCACTCTCGCCCGGACCCGCCGGCAGCTTATGACATAAGAAAACCCTCCGAGTTCGCGCAAGGCTCCACTAATAATAGAGGCAGGGATTTGAGCTGCCCCACCCCAGCAGACGACCCTCCACATGCGACATAGAGCCACTTATTATACTCCCACTAAATCCGACGTTTTTTTTGCGCGCGAGCTTGCTTTGTTTAATCGTGTCGTCTCATGTCGTTATCTGCGTCCGACGATTTGTGACGACGTCTCTTCCGCTGAATTAAGAAATTACAAGCGGGCCAAATGTTCCGTGACCCGAGGCACCGGGAACCTCATTACGGGGCTACTTTAAATGATGTGGTTGCTAGGATACAAAGTCGTGCTAATACTAGAACTGACATAAAAGTACTTACCGGCACCAGCAACTTTCTCATGTGCATAAAAGAACCTTATATTCGCCCTGTGCAGGAGATCAAGATGACATGGCTTATGTGATAAACTTACAGAAAAATGTAAAAAAATGGGATAACAAAGGATTTGAGGAAACCCCTAAGATTGCGTTTAACGTTTAACAGAAATTAGGATACATAAATAAAATTTTCTGCAAGATTTAATTGTATCTAATGAACTGGTTGAAATAGGCAGTGAATAAGTCAGTCCTCTAGTATTAATAATAATAATAATAATAATAATAATAATAATAATAATTTGAGAATATTAGATCCATATGTATATGAAGTTATTGGGGACCATCAGTGTGGTTTCAGGCGTAGATTTTTTTATTGGGTTATTTTACGACGCTGTATCAACATCTGAGATTATTTAGCGTCTGAATGATATAAAGGTAATAATGCCAGTGAAATGAGTCCGGGGTCCAACACCGAAAGTTACCCAGCATTTGCTCGTATTGGGTTGAGGGAAAACCCCGGAAAAAACCTCAACCAGGTAACTTCAGGCGTAGATAAATCGACTACTGATCACATTATTTGTATTCGATAGAGACTGGAAAAAAAAATGGCAGTGTAAGGATACAGTACGGTACATCAGTTATTCATAGATTTCAAAAAGCATATGACTCGGTAAAGAGAGAAGTTTTATATAATATTCTTATTTAATTTGGTATTTCCAAGAAACTAGTTCGACTAATTAAACTGTGTCTGTTAGTGAAACGTATAGATAAGTCCGTATAGGCCAGTTCCTATCTGACGCTTTTCCAATTCATTACGAGCTAAAGCAAGGAGATGCACTATCACCTTTACTTTTTAACTTTGCTCTAGAATATGCCATTAGTAAAGTCCAGGATAACAAAGAGAATTTGGAATTGAACAGGATACATCAGCTGCTTGTCTATGTGGATCACGTGAATATGTTAGGGAAAAATCCACAAATATTAGGGAAAACACGAGAATTTTACTTGAAGCAAGTAAAGAGATAGGTTTGGGAGTAAATCTCGAAAAGACAAAGTATATGACTATGTCTCGTGACCAGAACATAGTACGAAATGGAAATGTCAAAATTGCAAATTTATCCTTTGAAGCGGTGAAAAAATTCAAATATCTTGGGGAAACAGTAACATACATAAATGATATTGTGAGGAAATTAAACGCAGAATAAATATGGGAAATGCCTGTTATTATTCGGTTGAGAAGCTTTTGTCATCCAGTCTGCTCTCAAAAAAAGCTGAAAGTTATAATTTATAAAACAGTTACGTTACCGGATGTTCTGTATGATTGTGAAACATGAGCTCTCGCTTTGAGAGAGAAACACAGGTTAAGGGTGTTTGAGAATAAAATGCTTAGGAAAATATTTGGGGCTAAGAGGGATGAAGTTACAGGAGAATGGAGAAAGTTACACAACGCAGAACTGCACGCATTGTATTCTTCACCTGACAATTAGGAACATTAAATCCGGACGTTTGAGATGGGCAGGGCATGTAGCACGTATGGGCGAATCCAGAAATGCATATAGTGTGTTAGTTGGGAGGCCGGAGGGAAAAATATGTTTGGAGAGACCGAGACGTACATGGGAGGATAATATTAAAATTGATTTGAGAGAGGTGGGATATGATGGTAGAGACTGGATTGATCTTGTTCGGGATAGGGACCGATGGCGAGCTTAAGCCAGAACGCCAATGAATCTCCCGATTCTCTAAGAGCTATAAGTAAATAATAATAATAATAATAATAATAATAATAATAATAATAATAATAATAAATTAAATCAGAATGTAGGCTACTGTTTACAGGAGAAGTAAAGAACTGTTTTTGGGGCACAGACATTAACTGTTAACTGGTAAATCCTACAGAAAATATCCCGTAAATATTATTATTGTTACTTTTATCCGTTGAAATACGCAAGGTGTAACCGCTATGGGCATCGAACATTTTGCATGCCATGGAGATTATATTCCTGAACAAGAATTCCTAATTTTGTTTGGGACAATCATTTGTTTGCAATTTATTTATGAATACAGTATTTTGAGTAAAGTTAGTAGGCCTACCAGATGGGGAAGACAAACAAAATTTACACTTCCAGCGTTTATATAGCTTCAAAAGTGGATAATTAATATTTGCTTAAACATGTCAATTAATTATCCAAAAAAATTTATTTATTCCGATTTTGTTGCTTTCTAAATTGAACAAATATATTAATATACATACATTATTAAAATAATATCATAAAAATAGCCTGAAGTATACATAGCGAAAGAAGAATATGTTTATTCTATCAGAGGAAATATGACATGTCCTTCAGCTTAGTTACACAACCACTGCACTAAAAAAACGACCAGAGTTACAAGCCGAGTTTATAGGTCTACATCTCTACTTTGGTAACAAATCCTGGCCTGGCTAATTTTGATTTTAACAAATTTAAGAACAAAATTAAGCCAATTATTTAGAATTCACGTCCGTCTTTCTTTTTTCCTTTCTTAATTTCAATATATTTTTCCATTCCAACTTATATCCTGATCTTGATTTGATTCCCTACTTTTATCTTCATAATTATTCCTGTTTTGTAATAATTGTATTGGCTTTGTAATTTTATTGAATTTTTGTTGTGTTCCATTTAGTACAAAATAATTATTTATAGGAAATGCCTCCGAACAGAAGCTTTTTGAAAAGAGTATGCTCTACGTCCATTTTATTTTTTTATGTTAGTAGGTTATTTTACGAAGCTTTATCAACAGCTTAGGTTATCTAGCGTCTGAATGAGATGAAGGTGATAATGCCGGTGAAATGAGTCCGGGGTCCATCACCGAAAGTTACCCAGCATTTACTCATATTGGGACCTCAACCAGGTAACTTGCCCCGACCGAGAATCGAACCCGGGCCACCTGGTTTCGCGGCCAGACGCGCTAACCGTTACTCCACAGGTGTGGACTCTCTACGTCCATAAGATACATTTATTTTGTATTGTATGTAGTAATAAATACTAAGTATAGGTTAAATAAAAAATACATTAGGCCTCTTAGTGTTTAAATTTTAGAGTATTTTTGTGTGGTGTTATCGCAATCCATGCTAACTATATTATGTGACAGCTAATAGAAAAGATACAAATACTAAGACTGATATGTGATTGTCGCTTTTAAGTTCTTTTTTAACCACGAGGTCATAGACAAAACAAGTGCACTTTTATGAGAAGAACGCCTGCAGTGTGTTTCTATGGCGACATTGCCATCAAGCAGAGCGGTGGGTTAGTTCCAGAAATATCGTCGCCACAGATACATCAAATGAATATATCAAATTATGGAACGCCGGAGTTAGTCTTGCTATTCGTGTTGCTAGGATACGGACTGTGTATATCAGTTTTATCTGCGGCAAATTCCTCCGTGCGCTAGGTCTTATAAACGAATCAAGTCCAAGATTTATGTCGACCACTTCAAGTGTGTGCGAATTTCTTATTCTTAGCCAACAATGAGATCGGGCTAATAAATTCGTGAGTCAGAGGTATTTGTACGCTGCAATATGGTCCGGCCACCATTCTACTTCTTTCGCAGTTTCTTGAGGGAAAGAAGGGGTGTAAATTGTAAGGAGCTGGAAAGTTGGAATGGGGGTGTGTGGGGGTGGAAAGAACGGAGATGGATGTGGCCTGTTGTGCACGTGACCTGACAGCAGAGTGGAGGCGTGGAGCAGGGGTGCCAACTACTACTTCCTAACTTTCTCTTATACAGACCAAGTCAATAAAGAATACGTACGGCAGGCATACCGAAAAGAAAGGGAGAGGCGGCCCAAGAGTAGCACTCAGGTCTAGTGGCATGCAGACTGGATCATTCTCTGCCTCCGTGCTCTCCGTACACTCTCGAAGAGGAAACTTATTTTACTTCCTCTACAAATTCGTACATACATTATAGGCGTAACAAAAATTACGGTGTTGACAAACACACCGGAAGAATATTTCCAGAATTATATCTGTGTGAAGTAATTTTGTGGTAGTGATAAACATTCTCAGATAGTAGATAAGGCATGCATATATACATAGACCTATATAATATGTGTATTATATATTTATATCTATATAAGACCCGATTATTAATCCGCTAAGTTCATATTTTATGATTTCTTATACAGAGTTTGTCTATTTTCACAATACTGTCCACGAACTGAAATTTAGTGATCTTGATTAACTCAATTCCAAGTCACACAGAGATTGTGTGCACTCGATGTGGGTCTCTGGCGTTTCGTCAGGCCACGCGAGTTGTGTGGATATAAAGGGAAAAGTTGAGACGGTGTCGGGTGGAGGTCCCGGGTAGCTCAGTTGGTAGAGCGCTGGTACGTTCAACCAGAGGTCCCGGGATCGATACACGAACAATTTTTCCCTTGAAATTATTCAAATCTGCTTTACAGGGAGCTTTACCTGAGAGACTAGATTTGCAGAACGTTTTAAACCCGTTAACACCTTGAGACTATTTTCATAACGTTGTCTCTGCGATGGATTTAATGGTAGATCAATCAGTAATTAACCAAAATTCATCCAACTCTGATTTTAAGTCCTCACCGAGTTGTTTAGCCTGACAGAATTTCTAATAAATACATTCTCTGATGTTTTTGGAATTAAAAATATTCAATGACATTTGTGTGATAGATTTTGTAATCTTTGTAATATAAATATTCATTTCGCAGATTGCTTTTAAAACCCAGTATTTTTCTTCTTCCGTTGTCTTTTTTCCTTCCTTCTTTGATTCATGTATTTATTATTATTTTACGACTTTTCTATTGCTATGGTTATATAGCGTCTGAATGGGATATAGGTGATAATGCCAGCGAAATGAGTCCAGGGTCCAACGCCGAAAGTTACCCAGCATTTACTCTTACTGGGTTGAGGGAAAACCCCGGAAAAAACCTCAACCAGGCCTCCCCAAAGGTCTTTTTCCCTCCGGCCTCTCAACTAACATTCTATATGCATTTCTGAATTCGCTCATACGTGCTACATGCCCTGCCCATCTCAAACGTCTGGATTTAATGTTCCTAATTATGTCAGGTGAAGAATACAATGCGTGCACTTCTGCGTTGTGTAACTTTCTCCTTTCTGCTGTAACTTCATCCGCCTTAGCCTCAAATATTTTCCTAAGAACCTTATTCTCAAACACCCTTAATCTCTCTTTATCTCTCAAAGTGAGAGTCAAAGTTTCACAACCATACAGAATAACCGGTAATGTAACTGTTTTATAAATTCTAACTTTTAAGTTTTTTGACAGCAGACTAGATGACAAAAGCTTCTCAACCGAATAATATATTATTATTATTATTATTATTATTATTATTATTATTATTGTATCCAATGCTTATTCTCCATTGAAATAATTTATTTTAACTTCTTTAGAAGAAATTGTTAAATTTAATATTTAACTGCATACCAAATATTATAAATTATTTATGTTTTCTAATGTTTCATTTTGTATTATTATTATTATTATTATTATTATTATCATCATCATCATCATCATTATCGTATCCAATTATTATTCTCCATTGAAATCAATTAGTTTAATTTCTTTAGGAAAAAATCGTTACATTAAATATTTAAATGCATACCAAATATTATTATTATTTGTTACATTAAATATTTAAATGCATACCAAATATTATTATTATTTGTTTATCATTATATTATTACTATTATTATCGTACGAAATGCCTAGTCCACATTGAAAGCCAGTATTCTAACTTCTTTAGAAGAAATCGTTAAATATTTTAGCGGCTTTGTGTATGCATTTGGAAGAGAATGATAATATTTTCCAGCACAATACGTGGAGCTACTGCCATTGCTACCACGATCAGTGTAAAATGAAGGGCGCGCTTCTGCCTGCTATCACTTGTCAATCTCAATTTCTGCGGACAGGTTTCGTGAAAGGTCAAGCAGCTGTCAGATTCCACCGCTAGATCGCAGGCAGGTCGCTCCGTATGTTACTTATCTTCATTGCTATGACAGCTCGTTCAAACACGTGGAAAAACGACGCATCGCCATGACAACGCATCGCTGCAAACAAGTAAATGACTATTTTGACTATACTGATTCTGCAAAAACGAACCGTGAGGGCTACAGTATAACACGTTGAAAAATACAAGAATGGCACTTCTGTTTTCAGACGTATGGCTGAGTTTCTGAATAAACATTATAATCTAAATCAAGACAGCGTGTCTTTATACATATGTAACACTCGTAATTATATTATTATGTCTGCCTGAAACTTAAGCAAACTTGGAAGCGTTTGAAATAATAATCGTTTGAAAATAGAGCATTATTATTATTATTATTATTATTATTATTATTATTATTATTATTTGCTGCTGCTACTACTATAGATGAGGCGGCGAGACCTGGCATGTGTGCTTTGAGAGAAGGGAAAGAATGAGCTATCAGAAAGAGAGTTTGTTTCATGATGGTTAATATTATACGATTCTACCGACACGGAAGTTCATCTCAGACTAAAACCTATCTTCCCCCTCCATATCTATTGGTGATATAGTCACAGCACGTGATAAGGTCACAAGACAGGTCTTGCCACTGTCACTACCACTACCATCACTGCTGCTAATATTCTAACGAGTACGCCTACATATATTTTACAAATAATAACGGTGTAGAATATCTGATTTGACCCTATTGAAAATAATATGAGAGATGACGATATGTATGAATACTTCATCTAGCAAGAATTTGTTTTACCCCTCATGAAGTAATATTTTTATTTTAGCAGGTTATTTTACGACGCTTTATCAACATCTTAGGTTATTTAACGTCTGAATGAGATGAAGGTGATAATGCCGGTGAAATGAGTCCGGGGTCCGACACAGAAAGTTACCCAGCATTTTCTCATATTGGGTTGAGGGAAAACCCCGGGAAAAACCTCAACCAGGTAACTTGCCCCGACCGGGAATCGAACCCGGGCCACCTGGTTTCGCGGCCAAACGCGCTAGGCTTTACTCCACAGGTGTTGACGATGAAGTAATATAATATTAAGTTCATATTTGGTATTTTTTCACTTAGTAAACGGAGAATAATGTCAGCACGAAGTCGTAGACTTCCATTTAAACATACACCAATAATAATAATAATAATAATAATAATAATAATAATAATAATAATAATAATAGTAATAATAATAGTAATAATAATAATAATAATAATAATAGTAATAATAATAATAGTAATAATAGTAATAATAATAATAATAATAATAATAATAATAATAATAATAATACACTCAGGGACAAAAAAACCGGACACTTTAATATTTGCTGGTATTTTGCAAAACATTATCTTCTTATACAATATTATGGTAGCCATCTGTTGTTATGGAGACGTGCATACATTGTTGATTGTTTTTTGTTTTATAAACAAGCCATTATAACCAAATATTCCAATTTTGCTTTCGAAGTCTCAGCTATAACAATATTGTCTTAACCATTTTGTGCTTTATTATCGTTATCATTCGTTATTTCTTTATTTTTACATTTTCTGAGTTTAAGTGGGGTTGTAACATTTGTCTTAAAACAAGATGCGACCTGAAGATGTGGCTCGAGCTGTAGCCCTTTACGATGATGGACGCAGTGTACGTTACATTGCAAATGTTATGAATATGGCTAGAAGCACAACCCATGATGCCATGAAACGGTATGGAGAGACCCTAAAATATACCAGAAGACCAGGTTCGGGTCGTCCAAGAGCTACAAATCCAAATGAAGACAGGTATATGGTGTTGAGAGTTCTTAGGCAGCGTAACCTGCCAGCTACTAGTGTAGCCCAGCAATTTGTTAACATGCATGGACGCCCAATTTCGGCAAAAACAGTTAGAAGGAGGTTGAAAGCAAATGGACTGATATCAAATAGACCTGCAACTGGTCCCAGACTTCTCAGGATGCATCGAGTTGAACGACTGCGTTTTGCAAATGATCACAGGGATTGGAGAAATGGACAGTGGAGCTGTGTTCTGTTCACCGATGAGTCCCGTTTCAATCTGTGCTCACCTGATGGACGTGAAAGAGTTTGGAGAAGGAGGGGAGAACGATTTTCACAGTGTTGCATTTCCGAAAATGTGCTGTATGGAGGTGGTGGAGTGATGGTTTGGGCAGGAGTGTGTACGGATGCTCGTACAGAGTTGGTTTTTGTTGAAAATGGAAGACTAACAGCTGATAGGTATATAAATGAATGTTTGGCAGATCATGTTGTGCCATTTGGCCAATTTGTAGGCGATAATTTTGTTTTAATGCATGATAATGCACGGCCGCATATTGCCCATGCGGTCGGAGATAACCTCCAAGAAGTGGGGATCCATGTTCTTCCATGGCCAGCAAGGAGTCCAGACATGTACCCAACTGAACACGTGTGGGACATGCTAGGACGACGTGTTAAGAATAGACGACCGAGACCAAAATCGTTACAAGAGTTGAGGCGAGCACTTGGCGAAGAATGGGAACTTATTCCTCAGGAAGACATTGCTAACCAAATTGAGAGCATGCCAAGACGTATGGATGCAGTTATTCAAGCCAGAGGGGGGTAAAAAGAGTTTTTAATGTTTAAGGCACCATAAAATGAAAAAAACAGTTAGGCCAAACGATGCCATAGTTATACACCCTTTGTAATTTTTTGTAAATTTTCTCATCAGAGATTTTTTTTCTTCAAATGTTGTCGTATAAGGTGCTAAATGAAACATTATTTTGTTTAAATGGGTTTTGTTTCATTTTGAAATAATTGGCAGCAAAATACAAGCAAATATAGAAGTGTCCGGTTTTTTTTTTGTCCCTGAGTGTATTTAATAATAATAAATAAGACGAAGGAATGAGGAATTATTTGAGCGCTGCGAATTGAAACTTCAGGAAGTGAATAATTAGGTACGATAGTGGTTAACACAGAAAACGTTATTGCAAATTTAATTCACTGCATAATTATGAATTCATATTTAAGAAATGGTCTACTTCTAGTCCTGTGGACGCTTGCATATACTAACCAAGCCCCTTTAACGTACCGCACACTCAGTAGAATACTGTCGTATGTCGAAAATCACGAATTACTTCCATAAATTATTTCCAAGGCTGTTTTACTAGTTGGAGGCAGGAAATTTTAACAATGGAATAGTAAATTATCATAGGTTTTGGTACCTATTTATTACAATATGTTTACTGCGGTATTTTACTAGGCCACAGCATATCTTTACAGGTAACAATTTTCGAGTTACGACACTATTTTACTGGGAGTGCGGTATCTTTAGAACAAAAGGCAGATATGGTGAAACTGAATGTTTATGAAGTAAATATGACGAAATTTTGAGAGTTCACCGACGTCAACACGACGTTTAAATTATATCTATTACTTTCATTTTGCAACTGTTCTTAATATAGTGCGTGAAGAGAAAAGAATTTCTCGAAATGTTAGGTTGCTGTCAGACTTCGGAAGTACAGGATATCCCAGTAAGAATACAGGACCTCAGAATTAGTTTCCCTGTTGCGCTATGGACGAGTATAAATAATAACCTGCATGTGCAACACGCTTGTAGCTACGACTTTTATTATATAATTCCTCTTCGAAGGCAAACTTATTGTCACCACGGGAATTATTCCAGTCTCACACAAATGAGTGCGAGAATATCTCGACACTTCAAGTTCGAATGTTTTCACTTTTTGTGACAAGTTACACAACATAAAGCTTTACCACGCCATTAAAAACACGTAAAGATGCTCTGAATGGGGAAATTCCTCTTCGCGTATCTAGTCGTGACACCCCTGACGTAACAGGGGGTGGCGTCAGGGAGAAAGAAAGAGCCTGAAACTAGAAGAGCCCTATAGAGGAAATATTACTGCCCTTCGATCGGGCTCCACCATCCCTTAAGGATAGGTCTCTTGAAGCTGTATTTCAAACCGCAATGAAACAACCGTCCTTATGAAGGAGTGTGTTAATCGGTGCACGTAGAGGAGAGAAAGTGACAAAACAACCGGTGCGAAAACTGCACGAGATATAAGCCTTGATATAAACTTAATTTGGTTATAGTGCCCAATCATTAAACAGGTGCGCATAATGCTACACAAATTTAAATTCTAAAAAAGGGAACTCTGATGTTAGTTCTGCACAACCACGAACGGTAGAAATAACAGGTATACCAAAATCTAATCGGCTCTACACTGTTCAATATGAATATTTAATATAGCGTTAGAAGCACACTGATTATATTATAAATACTGTTAAAAGTACCAAGACAACAAACATAACTATAGAATAGATCAGATAATATGTCCAGGTTATAAGACATACCTATTCAGGTTACAAGAGACGTTATTTCAGGTTGTAAGGAATATCTGCTCCGGTTATAAGAAGTAAGCCTTCTTGCTACAATACTTACTTACTGGCTTTTAAGGAACCCGGAGGTTCATTGTCACCCTAACATAAGCCCTCCATTGGTCCCTATCCTGAGCAAGATTGACCCATTGTCTATCAACATATCCCACCTCCCTCAAATCCATTTTAATATTATCTTCCCATCTACGTCTCGGCCTCCCCAAAGGTCTTTTTCCCTCCAGCCTCCCAACTAACACTCTATATGCATTTCTGGATTCGCCCATACGTGCTACATGCCCTGCCCATCTCAAACGTCTGGATTTAATGTTCCTAATTATGTCAGGTGAAGAATACAATGCGTGCAGTTCTGTGTTGTGTAACTTTCTCCATTCTCCTGTAACTTCATCCCTCTTAGCCCCAAATATTTTCCTAAGCACCTTATTCTCAAACAGCCTTAATCTCTGTTCCTCTCTCAAAGTGAGAGTCCAAGTTTCACAACCATACAGAACAACCGGTAATACAACTGTTTTATAAATTCTAACTTTCAGATTTTTTGACAGCAGACTGGATGATAAAAGTTTCTCAACCGAATAATAACAGGCATTTCCCATATTTATTCTCTGTTTAATTTCCTCCCGGGTATAATTTATGTTTGTTACTGTTGCTCCCAGATATTTGAACTTCTCGACCTCTTCAAAAGATAAATTTCCAATTTTTATATTTCCATTTCGTACAATATTCTTGTCACGAGACGTAATCATATACTTTGTCTTTTCGGGATTTACTTCCAAACCTATCTCTTTACTTGCTTCCAGTAAAATTCCCGTGTTTTCCCTAATCGTTTGTGGATTTTCTCCTAACATATTCACGTCATCCGCATAGACAAGCAGCTGATGTAACCCGTTCAATTCCAAACCCTCTCTGTTATCCTGGACTTTCCTAATGGCATACTCTAGAGCAAAGTTAAAAAGTAAAGGTGATAGTGCATCTCCTTGCTTTAGCCCACAGTGAATTGGAAACGCATCTGACAGAAACTGACCTATACGAACTCTGCTGTACGTTTCACTGAGACACATTTTAATTAATCGAACTAGTTTCTTGGGGATACCAAATTCAATAAGAATATCATATAAAACTTCTCTCTTAACCGAGTCATATGCCTGTTGAAATCTATGAATAACTGATGCACTCTACCTTTATACTCCCATTTTTTCTCCATTATCTGTCGAATGCAAAATATCTGGTCAATAGTTGATCTATTACACCTAAAACCACACTGATGATCCCCAATAATTTCATCTACATATGAAGTTAATCTTCTCAAAAGAATATTGGACAAAATTTTGTACGACAAAAGTGATATTCCTCGAAAGTTACTACAGTTAGTCTTGTCCCCCTTCTTAAAGATAGGTACGATTATGGACTTGTGTTATGCCGTTCCCATCTAACCTAATCTCCTGTATTCCTACAAAGTCTATTCTATATCTAGCTAGTTCTTTTGCTACTAATGTTACCCCTCCTGTTCTATACAGACTTGTAACATTCCAAATACCAAATCTCAAAACCTTATTCCTTTGCTGTGGTCGTGCCAGAGAATCAGTCCCATTCCGAGGCTTGCTGCAATACAAGAAATATTATTCGTATTTAAATTTTAAGAAATAATATTAATACATAAATAGACATATCATTATTTACAGTAAAATCTTAAAGAAATTAATATCTAATTATAAATAAAGAGGATATGAAAGTGAAAAGAAGCAATATTAGATTATAAAATGCCTCTTTAGAAAATATGCCCACGACATAATAGAATCTCAGGTTGATAAAAACGTATCTAACGCAAATACTTGTTCTGATTACAGAAAGTACCTGTTATAGTTAATATAAATATATGTTTGTTCTAGTTGGGAGTAGCGTACTTGTTTCGGTTTGAAGAAGTACCTTTAAGATTATGAGAAATATCATTTCAGGTCACAAATATTCTTTTCAGTTACGAGAAGTACCTCTTGAAGCTAAAAGAAATATCTGTTCCGGTTGCTGGAAGTGTCTTACGGTTATTCCGACTGCAAGAAATATCTGTTGCAGTTACAATAAATATATTGCCATGCATAATCGACTGTTACGATGGTAGGAAATATGTCTCTGTTATAAAAGAAGTTCTCGTTCAGACTAAAAGAAATAGTAAAATGGAAGCACCTGTAGAACAGTACTACTCACGAGACATTTGAGTAGAGCCAGAAGTAGGAAATAGTAATTTGCCGAGAACCACAACGGATTTTACAGTATTGAAGCTTAACAGGATGCGCGGGTTTTTAATTACTTATTTGGCCTATTATTATTATTATTATTATTATTATTATTACTATTATTATTATTATTTTATTTTTATTATTATTTCAATATAAAGTGACAGAACTAACACACATATTACTGCTTTTTGTAGTTGAAGGACTGAATCAGCTACTCTTCTACAAAACCATATCAATACGTGCAGACTGATTAGTTGTTTTATTTCACATGTAACCTGTTTCCAGTTTGGATTTAAAAAATAAAGTGTCACAACTAAAAGACACTCCTTAATAATCTGCGCACCTGTAAATGACTTAATTCCTGCTACCTATTACTGTTTTTTTGTTGTCAATTCGTTTGTGTAGGGTACAATGGAATACATTACTTTATGTTAAGATATTACGGATATTTTTTATATTTTCAATTTTTCTATCCTTGATTGAGAATGTTTTGGATACTTTTTATCAGAATTTGAATGCATGCTATTGCAATGCCTGCCAAGATAAGAACGTTTATAACGTAATATTATATCAAGACATAATAAGCACATGAGACATGACACGACTTTTTTTTAAGAAGTAATGCGTGTCTCTGAACACGTTCACTAGCAGTAATGAAACAGGATAACCGAAGTTCTCTCCAGTTGCACATGATTACAGAAATTAAAAAATAATTTTCTGAATTTATATATTTTATATAAACACTTATGTTTTAAAAATTTATTTTATATTTCTTTTAGCATGTTTATTTTCCTCATTTGCTTTTCTCATAATTTACAAAAATATGTTGATATGTTTCGGCTACAAGACGTGTGTCCTGCTGGTAAGAAGCATCTATTTTGATTAAAAGAAGTACTCTTGTGTTACAAGAAGTACCTTTATCGGTTGTAAGGAATGACTATTCCAGTTATAAGAAATATAGCCTATGTTCCGATAAAAGAAAGATGTTACTTTCCTGTTAAGTACCTATGAAATCAGTGTCGGAAACTTGGAGTGCAATTAACTAAACGCCTAAAGCTTCAGTTTCCCAAACCAAACATTCGAACTGAAATTCAGGCAAGTCCAAGTGTAATTTTTGTAGATAAGGACAATGCAGACGGCAGTTTTCTCACAGTGATCCTATTTCTCTTGTTACTACCTCACGATTCCTCCATTCTCTATCGTAAAATGAAATACGGCACGTGGACGAAGTCGGACTGTAACTGTATTGTCCCACAAATCTGAGGATCTATAGTAGACGCAACAATTGTCCTATCCATAACCTACTGTATGAATTGGTTAATGGATCTACGGAACGTTCCTCTCTCCTTTTCTTTTCAGTTCCTTTCCTTCTTTATTTCTCTCTATCTCTCTCTCTATCTCTTTCTTACGCATAAGACAGAAACTTATAAATGAAGCTAATTCCATTCGTTACAATTGTATTCTAGATGTAAAATATACCCAATGCGTACAAAACCTTTTCATTATTTTCCTCTTTCAGATTTATAGTTATGGAAATTTTTGTAATTCTACAATCAAATGATCCAACAATTTCTCTAGTAGACCTGTAACAGGATGAATACTAAATGCCGTCTTCGAAGACCGGAGCGTGATAGAGGATATTGTGACGATGAAATTCGAGATAAAAACCGTCTTGGCGATTAGTTACGGAGATATTAGAGGCAATACCCAGAAGTCAAAATGGGGTAATAGTTACTTTTGATTCATAGCGCATAGTAATTAGAGTTAAATGTCAAGAACACAACAATGATGCGATATATACTATATGTATCTGTCCCTGAAATGGTCGGACTTCTTGGCTTCAGCGCAAGACCTGCGAAGAAAAATCTGTAGCTGGCTTGTTTTCAAGTACTGTACTGTGAGTTCTCAGTGCAATGTCTCAGTTCAAACTGATGTTACAATACGTACCTGTTTCACATTATGATGTAAGGTAAGCACGTGAGGTTTATATTGCATACGCCAAACAGACGCCAATTTACAAAGCGTGCTGCGTAATCCACCCGTTATTCAGCACTGAACTAAATCGTACCAAACCTATGTGCGCAGTGCTTGGAGTAACAAAAGTACAATTTGAAAGTGCGGGATGTTCGACGAGGACTTTTGGAAGTTACAGTCTGAGCTTAAACCCGTGCATACAGAAGCGTTTCCCACAAAAATAATACTTGCGCCATTAGAAGTTTGGGAAAAATTGCAAGATAGAGTACTGGTTCCTATTTTATTTACAGTATGATGTGGTCCATTATGCCCTGGTCTTCCAAGCCGGCATTTAGTATTCACTCTGTATATCATGTGTTCATATCTGTTATGTTCAATTCATTTCTACTTGATTTTGTAATTGGGGCCTATTTATGATCAATACACAGATATCATCATGAAAATAGTCGAAAGTGTTCAAAGCAATCAATAACGTGTAACATCTTTACAATATGAAAATCTATTTTTGTGGTTAGTAGGACATATTTTGTCTAAGAAATATGAGAAGATGAAAAATACAAAGAGAGAAAAACAAAGAGACTGGAATAATTGTATCGTATAAGCTACAAATCTACTAAAGTTTCGCAACGGAAAATATTATAATCAATAAGTATCATTATTACATTTCATGGATTTCAAAGACAACTTTTATCATTTTCACTATGCTGCCATCTAGCGACTGCAAAGGAAGCCGCATTATAAGACGTATGCATTGCACTGAGTAATAGCTTCCGGTCGTTATAAAAAATGTATTTTCGACAATGAAGGCTCTGGTGGTTGTTTTCTTTTTATGTTGTCTTTTCGTAACATAGGAATGTATGTAATCACGGGTTAAATAAAGTTTCATTATTACAAGAGAATCTCTTATAGTCTCGTTAAATATTTTCCCGGTAATAAGGCTACGATATGGATTTGAAGAAAGGCAGGTAAAAGGGCAGAGGATGAGTAGAAAGAAAAGATAATTACTGAACACTGACTTTTTTTCTTATTTAATGTCATCCACCCTAACTTGTTTCAGTTCCAAGAAAAGATTTCACTGTGCAGAGGTAAAGGATAGAATTATTATTTTTCTTGCAAAGCTACGTTAATACAAATTGAGCATTAAAAGCCGCTTTTCATTTCTCAATTTGTCGCTCCTTCAACTGTCGCTTGTTGCTAGGTAACAAAATTGTAGCAGAATGATGTCGTTGAAGGAAGCAATCCTTTAAGTCCACTTGCACGTGTCAAGACATATGCAAATGACCCTAATAAACAACTGTCTTGGGCCGCTCTAACACTCAGTTCGGGCGAAGATGAGGCAACCAATTAAACGTAACGCAATTCCGGCTAACGCGGCGTCAAACACAATATGCTTGCGTAATTGTATTTCTCCCGAAGGAAAAGTGAGCAAAGAGGAATTATGTTAAGTAGAATTCTAGCACTTTCCAATATCTTAATTTGGCAGCGAACTGAAAGAGGCATTCTGGAACGTGTTGTGAAAATAAAGTAAATGAGCTTTATATGGAGTAAAGAAAATTGCTTCCAGTCCGCTGCCGCACGCGAGTCAAAGTTGGGCGCTTTTTATTTTCTTTCCTGCGATGCAGGGGGAGTGAATTAGGAGCAAGACGAGGCTGATTGGGACAGACGCACGGACGGACGGACGTCACATCGCGACGTGCACACCACGTGACATGCACCCGTGTAGAGAGACATCTCGAACTGTCTAATCTCACAAAGAGAAAAATCATCAAGGTATTCAATAATCCAGCTACTGAAAATAACAAAGTATTAAAATCAAGAACTTTTATTGCGTGTAAAAGTAACTTGCGAATCTATGTGGAATAATATCCTAAGAAATTTCCTACTGCAGATCTAAAAAAAAAAAAAAATATATTGGGGTTCTCTCTTCAAGCCTGGAATACTTTTACGTCCATTATGTCGAGATAAATCTCAGATAAATCCAAAGCGATTGCATATAAGTCACTAGTTCGTCCACTAATAATGGAATATGGTGTTGCATGTTGGGATCCTTACAGATTAGAACATATTAAGACATTGGAAAAGATTAAAAAACGGGTTCTCAAGCGTTGTGATAATAATTCAACATTAAAATGGGACACACTCACGGACAGGAGAACGCGAATTCGATTATGCGCAAAGTTCGAAACATACAGAGGTGAGCCTGCCTGGAGAGAAATAAAAAATAGGTTGCAGCCGCCAAATTACTCTTCAAGGAACGATCACTCACATAAATTTAGGGAAAAAGGACAAAGGACGGACACTGGAAAGTTTTTTTTTCTCAATCGTACTATCAGGGACCGGAATGCTTTACCTGCAGACTTACTAAAGGCTTTACCAATAACCAAAAATGTATTTAAAATAGGCTTAAGGACTTCACTAATAGACGGTAGTATATTATGCACACTATTTAAAGGGTGTAATTGATGTTTTATTATTGGAAGTGTTGTATCAGTGAATAAGTGTGTTGTGTCAGTGAAGTTTTATAGTTTATAGTGGTAGAGCAAGTATTTGAACAGTGAAATGTTTTTGAAGTTTTAGTGAAATCAGGATAGTATCAGTGAAATGTGTCGTAGTTCCAGTGCAGTGAGCAAGTTGACAGCGAAATGAGTGTAGTGCTGAAAGGTACTTGTGCAGGTATGAACATATATTCGTGGGTTTTAGTTCGAACTTAGGGTTAAGATACAAATTAGATTTACTTTAAATGTTATTTTAAGTGATCGTGCTTCATTTAATTTAGGATGCTCCTTGTTAATTTTATTATACTATTGATATTATTATTATTATTAATATATATTATTAGTATTAATTATTATTATTATTATTATTAATTTATTATTGTGTATATTATTGATTGTTATTGAGTGTAATTAGTTACCACTGCCACCGGGTATTTACCCATTTGCAGTGTGAATAATTTCAAACCATTTCGTTTAATCCGTGATAAGTTACTTTTTTTTTCAGAGAAAACTCATTTAAGATGAATCCTGCAACAGAGCTGCCTTTTCACAAAGGCGTAACATGTCTGAAGATCCAACAGATCGCATTATTGTTAACTGAAGTGCACACAGACACTTTCATATACAACTTGTCATTATTTTTATCGAAGTCTGTTTAGAAACTGATTACAAACCTGAGCTTCCCCTTTCCTTGCTTCTTTATGATTAACTTTATAACCTATTTGAAATAGAGTTAAGTTTATTTATTTACAGTAATCTCACTAGAAGTTTTGATTAATGTAGAGAAAATCAAGACTCGAGTGGTATTTAATTGACTATTACACGATTAGAAGAAAGCGTATAAAGATTAGAAGAAATAAAGTACTTTAATACAATAAAATATTAAGTGACTTGCTAAATTATCTTTAAAATATATTATTGTATCATCTCATCATTACAAATATTCCGCTAGATGGCAGTAGTGTGTTATGATGAGCTGTTCTCTTGTTACTAGTTGTGCCAACTATACAATCTTCATTGAACTCTATGGACGATTACTAGTCGAGAACACTTTGTTAATTCAGTTTCAATTTTATTAAAATAGTTGTATTCCACTTCAATTATCAATACATATTAAACAATCTCTGATACGTGACTATCCATAATCTAATACAGCAGAAGCTATAACATGACGTAAATAATGTAAACAAGATAATTGATAGAAAGGTTTTAATTAAGGATGATGAAATAAACATGAATCATTTTAAAAGGTACAATTATTGAAAGTATAATGTTCGCAAACAAAGAAAAAATGGTAGGGAGGTGATAAAAACAAACAAATGCTAGGGAGATGATAAAGAAATACTAGGGACGTGATAAAAACACACAACTGGCCTTCACTTTTTTATTTTTTTATTTTGATTAAGTTTTTAATTTTTGGTTGGTCCATTTTTTTGTTTGTTGATTATTCAGTGAGTTTTATTCTTCCTAGGGAGGTGATAAAAACAAATGCAAGAGAGGTGATAAAATTGTAGGATAAGCAGCTATGACTGGTTGAAACACGCCGTTCCATACCGTTTTATTGGTCAAGAGTATTATGACGTAGTAAAGTGTAATAGTCTAATATAAATTTAACTTACAAGTGAACAAACCCTTTTCTCGTTTATTATTCAAATAGTATCAAGTAATAAAATGATAATACTCGAACTAAAATGTTGAATAAAAAAATGAAATTATGAAAGAATAAATACAGAAGAAGTGAAATAAATTCTGTATTTTTGTGGGTAGCAGGAGCGAAATTTAAGCTTAACTGGAATAGGGGAAATACTAATAAACAAAACATGATGATGTAGTTTTTTTGTCATGCAAATGCTAATCTCAGACAATGTTGTTGTTTAGTCAACTGTCCGAAGGCAGGTTTGAACGTCATAAGAAATAAAATTTGCAGAAATGAAATTCCTGAGCAGAGATGTGGTCTTATATTACCGGACAGACAACGCAGTAAGAATATAAGTGAAGAAAAATGTGTTACGATGTACGTGAGACGTTGGGAAAGTTCGTGACTGACCGCAGTATTAGGAGTTAAAACTGGAACATTAATGACACAGAAAATACAGCAGCATATGTAACTACAATGGCAGTTCTGCATTAATTTGTTCTTGGATTGCTGAGGTTGAGCTAATTTAATTTTAATGTAATCATTTAAGAATAGCGCAGCAGTTTGTCTTTTCGTCATTTGGAGCGCTATTGATTTCCACGCTATGCTTCAGTAAAGTCATTCAGAAACTCTTCACCCTTTAATTAAGCCAACAACGAAAATAAACGAAAGTAAGTTACCATAACGCTGACAAAGAAAGGTGAAGTATGACTATCCCTAACGTTAGACCGAACTCAGTAGTCAAAAATGGAGAAGTCGAAAGAGCACAAAAGTTACCGATTTAACACTTTCTGCTCAAACGAGTCCATTTGCAACTACTAACATTTCTGTAATCTCTGACTCACATGATTCCATTTGGTATTCTCGGAAGAAGTTTCGTTCTTTACCGATAGAGTACAGCACCCGTCAGTTCCTTGGCCAGCTGTTATTAGGAAGAGGATTGCTTTTTTTTGTTTCTCCATGGTGTGTCTATGTAAAAAAAAATCAGGTCAGAAAAGGTTAAGATAAAATTCTGTCGGCACAAGAATCGTATGTGTTTTTGCAATTGTCAGGGCTCATCATAGTATAACGAAATATCATCAAATGAGTAGTGCTGGTAAGAAGAAAGAAGAGTGTTAAAATCCGCCGTCATCATGAAACACGATCATATAACGAGTCACAGTTTGTCAACACGGTCATTGCATTTGATGAAAGTTAGGCGAGACAGATCGCCTTCGGAGAGAAAAAGCGCGGATATTCCTGTGTCGAAAGAGATTTACATTAATTCTTCTTCTTGTTTCTGGGTTATGCAGATTCTCTTTTTGACACCAGAGAACTTTTTCTGCAGTGCTGGGTGCTCCAGGGGCACAACATTAAAGGAACATTTTACAATCTACTATCCTTGAAAAAAAGTTAAGTATGTATGTAAGTTAGTGTGGTTTTCTTTCAGAGAAAAGTGGTTTCTTCCTCTAAATCAGCGATGTCAGACAGAGACTAAACGGAGCGAGCGCTTCACTAGACTGGTTGCGTGCTCCGGTGTTTCCACAGACATAAGCAAGTTCAAGCTCCGATCTAGCTCCACAACTGGTTTTGGAGCTTACAACTCTGACACTACTGCTCTAGATAGAGCAAGGTCGTATAGAGTTATATTGGTAATAATAGCGATCATTGAAATCGGCCAAACGTTTTTACAAAATTCACAGCGTTCGCTGTTCGAAATTTTGAAAAATGCATATGAAAGGCTAAATACAATTTCCCTATGACCTATTCCATAAACACTAGATACAGTCGCAGTTAATACATCGTCGTTAAATAGGCATATTATATTAAAGATTACCGATCGACTTAACGCAACTATAGGAATATAACACTAACATCATATCATACTGATTTTCCGTCTCAAAAATTGTTTTTAGACTTTAATGTTCCTAAAATAAGAAATGTATTATATTGTAATTAATAAAATTGATACATAAAAATCGAAACACTCTTGAATTGTATTCTCATAGTTATGAAACAAAGGAATGAATTCTTTAAGATTGTTAGAACCAAAATGCAACTGCTGCAGTATTTAATCATAGTAGTAATTTAGGCCTAAGAATATATAACAAATTTAGATTTAAATATCCTAATCTTGTCAATTCTAATAGTTCTAGTATTAAATTTAAAAAGTTATATATGGATTTTATAAATAATAAAAAATTGTAAATTTAAATTTATAGCTATATTCGTATTGCGTAGTAGACATAAGACAAAGTGTATACTTCTTAATTTCAATTCAGGAATCCGCCCCTGAGCACGAGTTACTCTTTCAGGGGTGTGCTAAAGTTTTCTTCTGTTTTTAATATATTTATGTTACAATTATTAGATAAATAAATAAATAAATAAAGAAGTAAATAAATAAATGTGTAAATAAATAAATAAATGCGTAAATAAATAAATAAATAAAGTAAATAAGTAAATAAATAAATAAAGTAAATAAGTACATAAATAAATAAATAAATAAATAAATAAATAAATAAATAAATAAATAAATAAGCATATACAAGAAACACTTCCACTATCATTTATGACAATGTGAAGCAAGCACAAATGAGAACAAATAACAATAACAGAATATGAAATCGGACGGCCAGAACATAAGCTAATTGTAAATAAGAGATTCCACGCACAGTACCTGCAACTTAAAACTTTGTCTCTGTTTTGAAAAATATATTGAGGTTTATTACTGAATTACGCTTGCTTAACGATAGACGATAACGGAACGATGGTAATGGACAAATGAATCAAAATATTTGGACACGGAAATAAATATGAATGGATTGCTAATGAAAAAATACAATGCGCAAATACAGTAAGACCGGAATCAAATAAGGACAAAAACTAAAAGCCACAGAGCTGAAGACAGAAAACAAGCCTCAGCCACTATCCGAGAGCTGGACATTGGTCCGACACAAGTGGTACTTGAGGGCCGGACAATACACAAGTGGCACGGGGTGGAGCGCCATTGTGAGAGATAAGCTGGGTCAATATGGACTCTCAAGGGGGTGACCCCAAGCAAAACATAAGACGACATAGAGGTTCGCGCAACAGGGAGGTGGTGGTGTTGGTAGTTGAAAAAAACCTAGAGGGTTACACTTGTGTGCGTAACAATTGCTTTGTGTGTGTGAGAGAGAGTGTCTCTGTATTGGTTTGCCATTTCAATTGTGACAGTTGCCGACATATTACCGTTTAAAAAGAAAACGTATTAGGGGAAATAAAACTTATGGTCAAATGTTCAATTTAATACAATTAAAATAACAAGCTAAGCTTTTGTCCATGATTATTTTAATCCATTACCCCCTTATTCTCCATAGTTACAAACTGATATAGTAAAGCATTTTTTCCTAAGTCTGAAAAGTTACTATTATATATGAGCGTGTTCCGAGCAATCTGAAGGCATCACGATGTTCTGAATTTCAACGATGACGTCACTGATGCTCTACCGGTGTCGCACCGGTTCCATCAGCTTGCAGAGGTGGTGGCAGTATCCATCAGTGAATCTGATTGGTTCTTGAATAGAGCGGGAATTAGCAGACGAATGACATCGTGCACTGTTGTGTCATGGTGGTGTGTTCTGCTTTGGTTCTGCTGTATTGTTTGTAATGAGCACAACGTAAAAACAATATGTTAATGGCTTATGAGCGAACATGTCAACGGACCAGTTATTATTACTGATTCAATAAATAAATTGTTTATGCTCTCTTTTCTTTGAACGAGATGACAGTACGGAAATTTCGCAAAATCTTGCTAGCATAGCACATACAACAATTTTTACAGCCGCCATGAGAGCCATCCAACCTTCCAGCAGTTTTGTTACTATTTCGCTGCAGCGTGACGTCATTGATGTCCACCGGTCCGATGAGATTCGGAATACGCTGTATGCATTTCGAACTGATGGCTCAAGACCAAGAAATGGACTGCATTTTCCACGTGTGCTTACACCAATCCTGGACCATTCTCCTCAACTAAAGTCAACTGGGACAGCCGGAATTACCAGTGCTTCAGTTCACAGTTTTCAATTCAGTGACTCATGCGTGGTTTCTACTTTTGAACGTTTATACGTGACCTAGAGCCGCCAATTGGAAATGCACAGATAATAGTCAGCGATGTACGCAATGAAGGGAGTACATCCTGTTTTTGGAGAGTTGACTAAAGAACAACAAAGCATTTCTTCTTGTTATGTACACACACATACATACATACATACATACATACATACATACATACATACATACATACATACATACATACACACATACGTCCAAACCTGTGGAGTAACGGCCGCGAAACCAGGTGGAACGGGTTCGATCTCCAGTCGGGGCAAGTTACATGGTTGAGGTTTTTTCCGGGGTTTTCCTTCAACCTAAGATGAGCAAATGCTGGGTAACTTTCGGTGCTGGACCCCGGACTCATTTCACCGGCATTATCACCTTCATCTCATTCAGACGCTAAATAACCTAAGCTGTTGAAAAGCGTCGTAAAATAACCCACTAAAATAAAAAAAATACATATATACATACATACATTGGGATCATACATTTTAGGTAATTTCGGCAGAACAATAAACAACGAGTCAAAGTCAGAATAAGAGAAGAAATGTCAAAGGAAGTGGAATAGGGAGAGAAGTACGACAAGGAAGTCCTTTGTCACCTATCTTGTTCAACATGTACAGATACGGAATTAAAATATGGAGCGAGTCTTGATGGGAGTCCACCTGTATGTAGGCAACAATTACGTACGACTGTCCACAAGTAGCATACATACAGGTGTTCTTGTTTATTGTATATGCGCAGTGTGTTGTAAGCGAAACTTAAGTTACAGGCCTATAATAAGGGAGCTCCAAATTTTATTTCCGCATTTGTACTTGGCGGATTTAGTGAACATGGGAGGAGTTGATAGTAGAATGAAAAAGAATAAAGCGCATAAGATTTACTGATGATATGGCGCTGTTAGCAGAAGAGGAGACGACACTAAGGGACGTGCTACTGGAGCTAAATAACAGCTGTGAGCAGAATGGATGAAGATAAATGCAAACAGGACGAATATCACGTTTATCGGTATAAAACTAAAGATGAACTTGCGAATTGGAAATGACGCAGTAGAACAAGTGGACAGTTTCAGATAATTAGGATATAATATAAGCAGTAACAAGAGCTGCTGCGAGGAAGTCAAGAGGAGGATGGCACTGGCAAAAAATACTTTTAATAGAACATGGAGTGACTTCTGGGGACTCCTGGAAAAAAGAACTAAGGAAGAGACTAGTGACGTGCTTTGTGTGGAGTGTGACAATTTATGGGACATGGACATTACGAAGAAAGTGAAGAGAAGCGACTGAAACATTTGAAATGTGAATATGAACAAGAGCGGAGCGTGTGAACTCGACAAAGATATAGCTGTGCTAGGAGGAGTGGATGAAGAAAGAATAATGCTGAAACTTATCAGGAAAAGAAAAAAAAAGAAATTGGCTAAGTCACTTGGTGAGAAGAAACTGATTATTGAAGGATGCATTCGAAGGAATGGTAAGCGGGGAAATAATTCGGAGCAGAAGAAGATATGAGATGATAGACGACATGATGAATCGTATGCGGAGACTAAGAGGAACGTAGAAATGAGGGAAGAGTGAAGGATACTCGCTTTTCAGTGAAAGACCTACGCAATGCCAGAAAATATCTAACTTTAGTTCAGAATTCTCACTGGCGCCTATACTTCAAAGATAATTTACCATGTTGGAACCAGCAAAACTAACTTGTCAGTGAATTGGTCACTATACGTAGGAATATTGCATTTTGGAATCTTATCAATTTAATGTAGGCTCGTGTAACATCACAGAGATGTTCGAGAATAAGGTGCTCAGAAAATATTTGGAGCTGAGAGGGATGAAGTTACAGGAGAATGGAGAAAGTTACACAATGCAGAACTGCACGCATTGTATTATCTACCTGACATAATTAGGAATATTAAATCCAGACGTTTGAGATAGGCAGGGCATGTAGCAAGTATGGGTGTATCCAGAAATGAATATAGAGTGATAGTTGTGAGACTGGAGGGAAAAAGACTTTTTAGGGGAAAAGAGACGTAGATGGGAGGATAATATAAAAATGGATTTGTGGAAGGTGGGATATGATCTTGCTCAGGATAGGGACCGAATGGCGATGTGAAGGCAGCAATGAACCACCAGTTCTTTAAAAGCCATTTGTAAGTAACATTACAGAAAGCAATTAACCTAGAACACAGTAGCCTAACATTGTGCGTTTCTAATTTTCAAATTCAATCGCTACCAGAAATTTTGCTATCGGATTTAAAGTTGCCTAACACTTGGTATAAAAGTTAAATCTATATTTATGCACATATTAATAAAATTGCAGTAAACGCATCATATTATGCCAAACTTGATGATTAATGTGTAGGAGGTCTTACGGTTACGTGCTCCTTCTTCGTGAGATCATCATATGAAATTGGTGCGTAGAAGGTTTGAAATAAAATTTACAGGTACAGGTTGACAAGTAATGTGTATTAACGGAATCATTCGTATAATAAAACAATAATCATGTGAAGGCGATGGAGATATAAAAACATAAAACATTCCTGTCAGGAAAGCTGGCAACATGGATTCATGCTGCTTGCTAGAAGTCGTATCATAGCAACAAGAAAAATGTGAAGGAGAAGGCAAGTTGACGAGAGAAAGTGTGTACTTTATTCCAATTCAACATTGAATCTTTGACGTCCCGGAAATGGAATAAAATATCACACAAATGAACTCAAAAATCTCAATTCTTCGAAGACAATAACTGCTGTCAACTACTGGAGTAACAATTCTGACAACGCTTCATCTAAAGCAGTAATTTTTTACGCTGTGGTCCGTAGAGCCCTGGAGGTTCGAGGTCTAATTTTCAGGGGTTCTCAAGCAAGTTTTGAAACTAAAATTTTTTTATAATTTATTATGGAAACTTCAACAAAACGTCATGCAATACCAGCAATGTATGTATCTTCATTTTAATATAAAATGTTGCAATTGTAACTTTTTAAATAACAAAGATAATTTTTGTCAAGTTTATGAACTTCAGTTTGATGCAAATCTGGCTTTCAGATACAGGGACATCACTTTATTTTTACCAACATTTTTAACATTAACCTGGCTATACTCGGAAACACTGTTGCCCCCTTCCATTACAGGAGTTTGATGTTACTAGTGCAATATGTAAACAAATCATTTTACTGGGTATAGGAGGAGAGAAATGTAGTGTATCCATTTATGTTGTAGGGAAATACGATATTACGATTTTCAGTTTGATCATCACTTTTACGGAATTTATCAAAATACAGTGGAGTAGTAACATTAAAAAAAAAAAACTCAACTTTTCAGGCGGCTATGTTCGTTATGCAATGTCTACTTTATTTAGCATATTAATTATTGATGTTAACATACAATATAGAGAGTGCGTTTAAATTGAGGGGGTCGTAAGTAAAGGGCTGTAAGTGCACTTAAGTTACTTTTGAGAAAATGGGGTTTAAATATTTAAGCTTTCGTAAAATCGGTGAAATTTTTATTTAAATTTTAATGTGTGATGCGATTAAAATATCCCTTTGCCACTAAAATTTTAGACACTTGTCTTAAGCTTACACTGGATGCACTTAACTCATGTTATTACAAATGTCACTAGCATTCCTTTGCTTTTAGCCACCTCAATTCAAAATAAGCTAATCTGAATTTTTAAACAAGTTGCTGAAAATGGTTGCCGTTCATTACAATGCAGACTTCAATTCTTTACGCATAGGCCTATTATTAAAAACATTTTGAAGCATATTCTCTGAAATTGAATTTATCGTTTCTTGAATATAATTGTTTAGTACGATATTATTAATATAGGTTCTTTCTTCTATAGAAAACGCAAATATTTCTGAAACACACTATACACTGCAGTGTTTACTTCACTGCTTGAAGACTTCGAATGCAACAGCGGCCGTAAGTTTGTGTGTCTGACGGGAGCAAGGACATTAGTGAAGGGGTAGGGGTGAAGTACATTCAGAAATGCAGGTACAAAAAAAATGCAAGTGAAAATAAAATGATGTCCCTGTAGTAGCTCTGTAAAGCAGGTTTCAAGGAAAAATTGTTTCGGGACCGGGTATCGATTCCGGAACCTTTCGCTTAGCGCACGAGTGTTCTACCGACTGAACTACCCCAGGAACTATAAACGACACCGACAAAATTTTGTCTTTATATACACAACTCAGATGGGCTGACAAAACCCCAGAACCCAACTTTGAGTGCACATAAATTCTATGCGACTTAAATTGTGGCTTTCTGTTAACGTACCTCCATTAACGAATATATTATGCAAATCTGGATTTCAGGTAGTAGCTCCCTGTAAAGCAGGTTTGAATAATTTCAGCTTGTAATGATTTATTAAGTGAAAAATAAATAGGTTATATACTCGTACACGGGAATATTTTCTTAACTTACTGTGCAAAAGTATAGGTCTAAAGTTAATGTGTTAAGGAGTCCTGTAAAATGCACATCATAAGAAAGGAGGTCCTCGAACTCATAGTTTCAGAATCGCTAATCTAAAGGATCACAAAATTAAGTATAATTATCATAAATTGATCATGTAAAGGCATTAGTGATCTGTCTCATATTTAGTAAACAGAGCTACTATGAGATTCAATTAGGAATTAAAATTCTTAATCGCAACGTATCTTGATGTGGTGGCCACTGCACTGACATTCTCGTTTCAATGGCCGCTACTTTTGCGTATAGAAGCAATATGCCTTGCTGAGAAGAAACTATCTTTCACTTGGCAGATTTGATTCCCATTAAACGTTAAAAATCTATTGTATTAAGCAATAGAAGCTATATAAGTTATTTATTCTTCAAATAAAATTCAAATACGTATGAAGTTGTGGAAAATTGTTCACAATCTCCTGCTGTTTAAAAACTACTATTCTTTGAATAGCATAACTTCATCCAAATCATCACAGAGTTCAGTTAATCTGGAACTGAAACGATGTAACTCCCAAAGAGAAGATTTACATTTTTTTTTTATTACAAGTGAACATATAACGCTCACAGCTTTGAAGTTGTGCTTCCTATGTAGGCCTATAACATTTTGAAGATATAGATAAAAATGCTATATTCAATTAGGAAGTGTTGATGTTGTTTAGTCAACTATACAAAGACAAGTTGGAACCTCGTAAGTGCCACCAATAAGGCATCACTCATGAGGCAACTAAGCCAGGAAACAATCTGGTAAGGTTGATGTTGTTGTTTAGCCAACTGTTTGAAGACAGATCTGAACGTCACAAGTGATATCAAGAAGGCAACTAGGTCAAGAGATAATGAGTTAGGATGGCCATTTCTTTTCCCCCTTGTGGTAGGGTATCAGGTCTTTTTTCCCTCCATTGCATACATCGCTGACTAGTAACAGGTAATTTTCAACTTTGGAATAATTAATTAATTAATTAAGTGTTCTGCTCAAAGTCAGGTATTTTACTGCAAACCTAATAATCTCTAATCTTTCCTATTTTCCGGCTGCTGCTTATTAGCCTCCGCGTAAATAAGATTCTTAATTTGAATACGCCTGGTCATAGCGACCACTTCACTGACACGTTTGTTTCGCTGGCTGCCACATATGCCAGGCGCCATATGTTGTTTACTGAACTGTCCGAGGTCAGATCTGAACCTCACAAGTGATCCCAAGAAGGCACCACTTACGAGGCAACTAGGCCAGGAGATAATGGGGTAGAGTGGCTAGTTCCCTTCCCCTTCTATTGCATACATCGCCGACTAGCTACGTATTATCACACTAATCACACTTCAAATGTATTAAAACAAATTGTTCTTCCTCCGACACATATCGTCAAGTGAGATGTACTGCCTGGTAATAGATGTAGGCCTACATATCAGGCAGAACCTCAATCAGAGGATGTGAAATTACTTTTCTGACAAACAAATTTTGCCATTTTGCTTTTGTATGCATTGCAGTACCATTATACTTGAGGATTCCTATTAAATTGCAATACCCCTTGTTATAGCGACCACTTCACTGACAGGTTAGTTTCGGAGGCTGCCACTCCCGCAAGGCGCAGTATTTATTACTGTATAATTGCAAATTACCTTCCTGAGAAGCAAATTTTGTGTCTTAGTTTTGTGTGGATTGCAGTGCCATTACGCTTTACGAATATATTATTTCAATGTGAAAGAAGCTCTTTCACTTTAATTAAATTCAAAGTTGTCTAAAATAGCAAAGAATGAGAAACTCATATTTTGAAACTATTTTGTGACTATACATTTTTATATATAGGTCTTTCATTATCTCATGAAACCAAATGTAAGTGTGCACAGTTCCTTACAGTAAGAACCTTACGGTGGGGTAAGTGAGCTGGCTAGCAGCAATTGAATCAATAGTGAGGGAAGGAAGCTTCTCAGTCCACTTTCTGCTTTCTCTCACGCGCAGGTAGATTTTACGAGGTAACGAATGGCATGTACTGTACTTATATTTCCTTGAGAATTTGTCTTGAACAGTGTGCCATAATAATGATTAATATTATATGGTGTAACTTAACATTTAAAAATAATCTCTGAAATACCTTTTAATACGTTTTATGTGAACACTTCATACGAGAACTATAAACTAAGTAAAAAATTAAACCAATATGAACAGCTTACGGTTTGTATACGACGTTTTTGCGAAATTCAAGCCATCAACTAAGACTATTTCTAAATTCTGCCTATCCCAACAAACAGATGGATCGGAGAGCACAGTTGGTTGGCTAAACATATCACCAAATTTGAATCCCCTAAATCTACTATAGACCAGAATATATCATAATTTGGAGTTGAACGTCGAAGTGGAGTTATACAAGTGAGATCAATTACGTAACAAAATCAAAGACTGGAATTTAACCATGAATGATAATAATAATAATAATAATAATAATAATAATAATAATAATAATAATAATAATAATAATAATAATTTGTTTATTACTGCATAAATTGTTTTCAAGTTGTACAATTGCAGTGACACTCGAACATAAAACATTGAGAAAAATTATTGCACCCTTAATGCTCTTAATATTGCTTAGACGCACCCATATACAAATCAAGCAGATCCGACTTCTGTTCCCAGCAGGAACGTGAAAATTTATCGTCCTTCCACAGGATAGCGTGTTGGTTCCTTGCGCCATTCTGGTCACACGACAAGGGAATCCCTGCATGTAAACGTCCATAATAAATGTTCTCAATATTGAGGACAGATTGAGCCAAACGACACGATATTTGAAGTAAAATAGTCTACTACCACCAATAATTTTTATTAGGTTATTTTACGACGCTGTGTCAACATATTAGGTTATTTAGTGTCTGAATGAGGTAAAGATTATAATGCCAGCGAAATGAGTCCGGGGTCCAGCACAGATAGTTACCCAGCATTTGCTCATATTGGGTTGAGGGAAAACTACAGAAAAACCTCAAACAGATAACTTGCCTTGACCGGGATTCCATCCCGTGCCACCTGGTTTCGCGGCCAAACGTGCTAACCGACCACCACCAATAATAATAATAATAATAATAATAATAATAATAATAATACTGTTTGAAAATAAAAGTTGGGTTTATAGGGTAGTGTAGAGTAGGTCTGAGTATTTACCCATATGATGTTTTAGTAGTAACTTAGTCATAAAAAATATAACTTTTGATTAATCGCTAAAAAGGCATGTAATATTTTACTATTATATTATTATTATTATTATTATTATTATTATTATTATTCCGTGGCTTCGTGGTCTAAGACATTCTACCTAGGACTCGCGTTACGGAATGCGCGCTGGTTCGTGTCTTCATGGGGGAAGAAATTTTCTCATGAAATTTCGGCCAGTGTATGGGACCGGTGCCTAACCAGCATTGTGATGCACTTGGGCAGCTACGATAGGTAGCGAAATCCGGTTGCGAATGCCAGCTATAACGGCTGGGGGGATCATCGTGCTAACCACACGATACCTCCATTCTGGTTGGATGATTGTCCACCTCTGCTTCGGCATGTGGGTGTGAGGTCAGCATCCGGCTGGTCGGTCTAGGCCCTTCGCGGGCTGTAGCGCCACGGATTATTATTATTATTATTATTATTATTATTATTATTATTATTATTATTATTATTATTATAGCTTAGGAATACCAGATGTTTGCCAGCAATTCCCGAATACAGAGTTAAAATAATTTAGATATATTAAGACATTGAAATGTAACAGGACCACCATTAACGAATTAATATATAAAATTATTCTAATTACAAATATACATTAGATTATGAGTTATAGTAATCACATATTTCACAGAGGAAATATTTATAGAATTACGCCGAAAGCATACTCGCTATTTTATCTACACAGAACACGCCTGCATTAATTAAAAATAAATAATGAAATAAGAAAGGAATAGAGAAGAAGTCAGAAGGAAAGAAATGAAAATCCCTGGCCAGGGCAAGAAGTGCGTTAAGTATTATGTAACAGGATATTGACGGGTTGGAGGGTGCCTGTGGTTCATTTCCTGCCGACTGGAAAGCAGTTAGCGGTCCCCTTTTATCCACTACCCTCCGTAATAAATTTTATACCAAATAGCGCAAGTTAGAAGCCAGCGTGTGACGTCATCGCAATTTCCATCACGCTATCATTACCTGCCCGTCAAGAGTTGTTCATTAACTTCGAAACAGCGTTTAACATCACTAAATAATGAATAGCCCTTATCAATCACTGCCCTCTGCTAGGAATACCGTCTCGTTGTCATGGTAACCAACTTTCGTCCAACACTACGAGCGACTTCAACTTTCAGCGGTGTCACTCGGTTGTGATTCCTGACGTCCAGGTTGGACAATGAGAGTGAATAATTAGCTCACATTAAACGAGTTTAAGAAACGGTTTTCACAGGTTTGAGTTTATCTGATACGCAATGGTAAATTACATTGCTCTATGTAAATAAAGGAGAAGCATAATTTCCTTCAAAATTTTCTCCCAGCGTTCTGTTTGCAACAATGCTCTCGATATGTCCACAGTGAATAAATAGTGAGGGTTCTAAACAGTTTGAAATGTGGGTGTTATTAAATATTTTCATTCCGGAAGGTATTAATCACAGGAAAACAAAACGATTTTTTCTATGATAGTGCGTAACGTTTCATTTTACTCACTGTTATCAGTGCCTAAAGTGAGCCGTAAAAAAGTATGTAATCACTTTAGGCACTCCAATTCATTTTACGCACTGCCAAAGAAAATGTAATATTCAATGTGAAACTTCATTCAGTAAGAAATTAATGCATTACTTCGATCTTTCATTACTTAAATATTACACGTAACACAAATAAGTAACAAATTTAACATTCATATCTACATTTTAGCCCTTATTATTCTGAAGTTACATGTAGTACCGATTGTAACAAGATTTTATCATTCAACTGTTTCTATCCGCTTAGTTGATTTATGGTCAGTTTAGACGGCCATGAAATAGTGAATTTTTTTATTTAATTGGGTTATTTTACGACGCTGTATCAACATCTAGGTTATTTAGCGTCTGAATGAAGTGAAGGTGATAATGCCGGTAAAATGAGCCCGGGGTCCAGCACCGAAAGTTACTCAGCATTTGCTCGTATTGGGTTGAGGGAAACCCCCGGAAAAAACCTCAACCAGGTAACTTGCCCCGACCGGGATTCGAACCCGGGCCACCTGGTTTCGCGGCCAGAAGCGCTGACCGTTACTCTACAAGTGTAGACTTAAATGAAAATAGTGAACATGAATAAAAGAGGCTGTCATTTCACTGATACTTATGACTTAATATCATGTCCATCTAAATTCAGAATCAATGTGTTTTCATAACCTCTACAACTTGAAATATTTATTTAATTTAAATTTGTGTTATCGTAGGAAAAACATTGTATTACACACGTTCGTAAAGTTTACACTCGTGCCGAAAAGAGAATCTTTACGAACTTGTTTCATAAATAACTATTTTGAACTCCCTTCTATATATGAGGCGTCTAGAATCAAAACCCGCCAAGTCCATCGAAAAAAAAAATGAGATTATAAATTCAAGAAATACCATTGAACGTGAAGAAGAAGAAGAAGAAGAAGAAGAAGAAGAAGAAACTGTTAATCTGGAGGAAGAGGAATGTGACAATATTGTGTAAAATTTGTATGAACTTAAAAAGTGCAACATGTATTCAAATTTATATTGCTGTTATGTTTAAAGCATGTGCATAATCATATTTCATGTCTGATTTTCATTGCCTACACAATTTGTAACGTTTAAATTAAATTGTTTTCTTTTTGACTCATTTTTATGCTTAGAACTAATTCTCTTACTTTCAAAAGCCTCCAAATATACTTTTCAGTTTCAAAATCAGTTAGGTGCTAATTTAACCCCACGAATTTGTTAGTTTCAATGAAGGGACAATCCTGTAATTTGTTTGAATGTATCTAATGATAATAAAATACTTGATAAAAACATTGTTTATATCCCAATAATGTTTATTTATGTGGAAACAGTTTTTTCCATTTTTCCACAAATTTTGTTTTATGGACTTGGAGGGTTTTGAATCTAGACGCCTCGTATATGCAGATGATATGATAAATTAAAGAAGTCAATATTTAAATTAAATCAAATATCAAGAGAATAAGAGTTTAAAATTTCAATAGAGATACAAAAACAATGACATTCAGAGAAAAACAGTCATATCAATTAGACGAAGTTTGCAAAGTCTTGGTTGTTACTCTCATGCTCGAACATTGCAGCACACTATCTTCAACCTCTTAAGATTTTCCTCAATTGTAAAACAAATTTCAGGTAATACATGGCGAGACATCGGTCACATGTCGCAAAATACCACCTCGCTACCACCAATTAAACCAATATTAAATAACTTCCCAGCTCGTACAGCGTAGTTCCATAACCAATAGAAATAAGAGGACATAAAGCGACCTTTATGATATGAACTGATATATGATATGATATGATATGATATAATATATGATATGATATGATAAGATATGATATGATAAGATATGATATAATATATGATATGATATATGATATGATATGATATGATATGATATGATATGATATGATATGATATGATATGATATGATATGATATGATATGATATATGTTTCTCAAAATCTTCGGTCCTGCTGGCCCTTCACATTTCTGTATTCGGGCCAGCACTATTTACAACTTTAAACAAGACGTATTTTGACACTTGAAGCCTGTTCTTGCTATGTCTTTCATGTCCCTTCACTTTCACTTTATCATCCTTTTACTTTATCCACTACTATTCTACTTCCCTTCTCTTATTCTCAGTTCCATTAAAAATAATTCCTACCTTCATAACTAACTTAATACTTTAAATAACAATACATATAACTTATTTAATATACAAGACCTAACCCTTGTTGACTATTTCACTAAAAACTTGAACTATTATTATATTCACTGTCTAAACTCTTCTCACACAACACATTAGCGCTCGTATCCTAGCCACATTGATAAAGCGACCTTTAAAAGCAATAGTTAAATGATTGTAATATAGAATTCAAACATTTCCTAGAGAATTTATAGCTACAATACTATAACATCTACTATACTATGTTCTATTACAAAAGCTATATTAAGAATGAGAAATACTAGGTAGACAAATATTTAAAGAAACTTTTAAAATAAGTGGGACTATCCAGAGTCCGTTAAATCGGGTGGATGTAATGGACCGATGCTAGAATGATTATGTCAGGATCGAACACCGATTCCGTAGGAACTGTGTGTACAGCGAGCGTACCGCTTTGTGAATTCAATTATAACGGGCTCAGAGCGGCGATCCACGGTGTAACGAGGATAAGCTGCGCAAACAACTCACGTCTTGTGGCGACGCATCTGCATTTCCATGGCTACGTGCTAAACCTTGTAGAGGCAGTAGCTCCAAACCTACCGTCTTTTGTTTCCTATTTCCTCATAGAATTGCACAAGATTATTAAATTACAGGTAATGAAGTAACTAAAAATGTGAAACTACAGCCTTTTCATAGTATATATTTTTTCCATAGAAAATTGTATAGATTTATTTAACAAATAGAGTCAGATTAATATATTTATAGAATTGTCTCGTTACATTTTTCTAGAGAAATTTGAAAATTATCACTTAATTATTATCTATTGGGAAAGTGACATTTAAAATTACTAATATTGCCTTTAGTTTTCCTTCATTTATAGTGTTCTGCCCAGGGCAGGTCTTTCACTGCAAACCCAGCATTAGCCAGTCTTTCCTATTTTTTGCCTTCCTCTTAGTCTCCGCATATGATCGATGTATCTTAATGTCGTCTATTATTTGGTATCTTCTTTTGCTCCGAATTCTTCTCCCGTTCACCAATCCTTCCAGTGCAGCATTCAGTAGGCAGTTTCTTCTCAGCCAGTGACCCATCCAATTCCTTTACCATGCCATGTTTGCAGTTTTTTTGGGAAAGGTAAATGCGGTAGCTTCCCGTTGCTTTTCGGAGGATCAAAGTTATTTGATGTAGCCTATAGGTCTACTGAGAACACGTAACTGAAATTTCAAATTTACCAAATATCGCCTAGTTCATTTTATATTCTCATAGCAACTTGAAAATTATTGTTCAATGATACTGTAAATCGAAGTTAATATAAACTGTCGTCTTTTGTCATACATTTCCATGGAAACTTGCCAAAGATGCCTAAATGCTGAAAGAGCGAAGGGATAGTTTAAATTTAATACATATCTGTAATTGCGTGAAACCTTTATGTTCTCTATTGTATGTTATTGTAGTTTTTAAAGATTTAAATAATTAATTCTCATAACACGATTGTGATTGTGATTGAGTATGAAATAAATTAAATGCAACTTGTATGTTACATTATTGATTGTCCCGCGCCGTAGCGTCGTGATCTAAGGCATCGTATCTAGGACTCGCGTTACAGAATGAGCGCTAGTTCAAGTCCTCATAGGGAAGGAATTTTCTCATGAAATTTCGCCAGTGTATGAAACTTGTGCCCACCGAGCATCGTGATATATTTGGGAAGCTACGATAGGTAGCGAAATCCGGTTTACAAAACCAGGTATAACGGCTGGGGGGCTTGTCGTGCTAACCACACGATACCTCCGTTCTGCCAAGGCAAATGGGCGTGAACGTAAGGTTAGAAGCCGGCTGCTTAGTCTTGGCCCTTCATGGGCTGCCCACGGATTTAATTTTAACTTGAAAATTAATCATTATTTCTTTGCTAAACATACCTATACCACGTATCTCTGCAAGTATTTACAATGGAATAATTGTGTTTCATCTGAATTGTTTTGCTGGAGAGCCGTTAGTATGGGTCTCTATGATCAGTTAAATATAACAAATGAAATTCATGCAGAAAAGTAAGTATGGAATGACGCATCACATTCAAAGCAAAATTGTTGGGGTACCATCTGAGATAAAGTAACCAAATTCAAGTATGTGTACACTGAACATGTTAGAACAGGTTTTTAATAAATATAGTACCATATCATTAATAGTTTGTTACTACATTACAATTTCCAAACATGGGGTAATTTGGAGATAATTATAGGTTAAATGGTAACTAACCTACTTTTCGTTCCAGATCATGTCACGTACACAAATTATGGACTGGCGAAAGACAAATACATATCCCAAGTGTTTTCTGTCCCTCATTTTAATGGGATCTATTTTAAGTTTACAAAATAAGCCTTATCAAGATCTTAAGTATTGAATGAATGAAAGAATGAATGAATGAATGAGTAAATGAATAAATAAATAAGTATAGTAAGCAAATAAATAAATAATATATAAAATAAATAAATAATAAACAAAATAAATAAATAATAAACATACTTGAAAATTCAATAGAATCATTCTACCTAGTAGAAGGCCACAGTGCTAACATATAAAATTTAACTGGTAAATGTTATCATGGCAACAGACTACGAGTCTATAAACATAAAAAAAAGACTATGCTGAGATTAATTTTTGTTCCTACAAAATTATGTTATGTTTACCATTTGTTATTTGCTCTAACCACTGTGCTACCCATCGCACCGGATCGAATCTTAGAGAGTGTTGGGGTAATTTGGGTATAAAAACAGCCTTTTTTAATTTATTAACGGAGAAAAATTCGCTCCGGTGCTGAGGTCGAACCCTAGTCTCCCACTTCACTCACTGGGCGCTCTAACCACTGAGCTACGCCGAAGTTCAACCTACCGCGCCGGATCGAATCTTTCTCCTTTGGTTCTTTTCTCTTGGTGGCCACTAAGAGAAAGATCGATCCGGTGCGGTGGGTTGAACTTCGGCGTAGCTCAGTGGTTAGAGCGCCAGTGGGTAGAAGTTCGATCCTCAGCACCAGAGCGAATTTTTCTCCGTTAATAAATTTAAAAAGGCTGTTTTTATACCCAAATTACTCCAACACTCCCTAATCTTTTTGTCACCAATGTACAATCAGCTTATGCTTTCTTCTGTAGCTTAATCAGATTAATTAGTGTTTGCAAAACACGTGGCGTGAGAAAACATCACCGGATTTTTGTATGAAAATGTCCTTCATTATCTTGTTCTATTAAGAATTGGGCATCTCGATTTGTTCAGTCATCAAGGAAACTAATCTTTCACAGACTGCAGGGTGAGCCCACGTTACTGCAATCTCTAAACTCACGGTTTATGACTCGTTTTGGAAGACTGCGTTCATTCAATCTTAATACGAGTTCATAGCTGTTGACTTTTTATGTTGTTAAATTGAAGGATTTTAATTGTGTACTCATTTCGGTACTGTTTACCTCCGAGAGAATAACCGGAAAGAAATAGTAGAAATCTCATCTCCGCAGTCTCAGTTTTTTTTATCCGTTCCTCATCCAATTCTCCGCTCCGTATAAACTGGAGTTGTCGTTTCATAAAACTTCAATTGAGTATCTCGTCTTGTTTTGCTTCATAAAAACTTTTCCTACTGTGCATCATATTCAGTGACACTTGTTTAACTTTACGTCAATATCTTCTTGTGTTGTAATCGAAACTTCATTCTTGATCTATTATTTTATCATTAAGGATGACCTTCGTTAGATAAATCTGCTTGTCCCTCAAAGCTTAGTTCTGTTGTTACATATTTTTATTTAAATATCTCCATTATTTAAATTAGTTAATTTATCACTTTCTGGATTTTCCGTCTCGCTTACATAATTATACTCAGAAAATTATTATATTTCAAATATTAACTTACTTCAACTTTAAAAAATACGAGTCAGAATACTGAGACAATTTAAATAATAACAGCATTAAAAAAAAAACGGAAATCTTTCCCTGACTGATTTCTCTACCAATATTACATGTTATTGCCTGTATCTATCTAAATTTATTTCAGTATTCCGACGAAAGACTCAGGCTATAACTTATTTACTTACAAATGGCTTTTAAGGAACCCGGATCCGCCCTCACATAAGCCCGCCATCGGTTCCTAACTTGTGCAAGATTAATCCAGTCTCTATCATCATATCCCACCTCCCTCAAATCCATTTTAATCCTCCTATCTACGTCTCGACCTCCCCAAAAGGTCTTTTTCCCTCCGGCCTCACAACTAATACTCTATATGCAATTCTAGATTCGCCCATACGTGCAACATGCCCTGCCCACCTCAAACGTATGGATTTAATATTCCTAATTATGTCAGGTGAAGAAAACAATGCGTGCAGTTCTGCGTAGTGTAAATTTCTCCACTCTCCTGTAACTTCATCCCTCTTGACCCCAAATATTTCCCTAATAACCTTAATCTCTGTTCCTCTCTCAAAGTGAGAGTCCAAGTTTCACAATCATACAGAACAACCGGTAATATAACTGTTTTATAAATTCTAACTTTCAGATTTTTTGAGAGCAGACTAGTTGACTAAAGCTTCTCAACCGAATAATAATAGGCATTTCCCATACTTATCCTGCGTTTAATTTCCTCCCGAGTGCCCTTTATATTTGTTACTGTTGCTCCAAGATATTTAATTTTTCTACTTCTTGGAAGTATAAATCTCCAATTTTTATATTTCCATTTCTTACAATATTCTGGTCACAAGACATAATCATATACAATTAAAATTTCTGGGAAACATTTTTCTTACGATAGATCATAGTTTTGCTCGAGTAACAGATTCAAATGGTTTTTCATAATCCCTTACTATAATCTGAATATGTGACTATTATTTCCGTGTCTGCACAATGTTCTATGAGGAGAACATAATCTGAACAAGAGCGCCACGTTATATGAAGACACAATCATACTTGCAAAATCATGTCATTAGTTTTACTATTAATATGTCTTGTTCTTTAAATTTCCCTTATATCTTACGTGCTCCATTTAAAAGGTTAGTCTGTCCTATAACAGTTATGGCATTAATTTTCTATTTCAAAGCATGTACAGGCGTCTAACCCTAACCGCGAAACCAGGTGGCCCGGGTTCGATTCCCGGTCGGGGCAAGTTACCTGGTTGAGGTTTTTTCCGGGGTTTTCCCTCAACCCAATGTGAGCAAATGCTGGGTAACTTTCAGTGCTGGACCCCGGACTCATTTCACCGGCATTATCACCTTCATCTCATTCAGACGCTAAATAACCTAAGATGTTGATAAAGCGTCGTAAAATAACCTACTAAAATAAAGAAAAAAAAGCATGTACAGTCTTATAAAGTATCTAAAACTCTTTTCCAAGTTCCAGAAAGGAGGCAGTGCGCATGATCATAGAATGAGCGACCTGGTTCACAAGAGGAGGACTACTGAGATAATAATTTTTTTTTTTTCGTTGTATGTCTTTTTATCTACCTTCTTTCTAACCATTTCTAAAACATGTCTCAATAAGATCCTACAATGCACTAATAAGGTTAGTGTACAAAATAAAAAAAAAACTAAAACTGTGGCACGACTGCCCATAAAGGACCATAGACGACCAACCGGCTGCTGACCTCACGCCCACATTCTTTAACAGAGGTGAACGATCATCCAACCAGAATAGAAATATCGTATGTTTAACACGATGATCCCCCCCAACCGTTAAGTCTTATAACTGTTTTTCGTAACCGAATTTCGCTACATATAGTAGCCCTCTTAATTCATCACACTGCTGGGTTGGCACCGGTCCCATACACTGGCTGAAATTTTATGAGAAAATCCTTTCCCATGAGGAATCGAACCAGCACTCTTTTCGTAACACGAGTTCCAGGCATGGTTTCCTAAACCAGGACGCTACAGTGCAGAACCTAGTACAGTTATATGCCATGAAAACTAACATAAGATGTTTCTCTAATGTTCAATTAAGTTTTAAACAAGAGAAAGAACAACAAAGTTTGGGTCTCACGATTGTTTTTTTCTTTCACAAATCTCAAAAGATCTGACTGGGATAGAATCTAGGTCCCTTTCATGATAAGCCGCCTGCTGAATGAGTTATGGCCGAGGCAGAAGAGAACGAATTCAAACACAATGGGACACAATGCAGAAAAAAAAACAATATTTTTATGTTAAGGGGAAAATTTATTCACTTGGAGACAAGCTGAATCCTTTACGGCGATGAAATCTTCTACAGAACGCATTAACTCGTGCGATAAGTAAATTCATTCTTCCGCTAACGAATCGACCAACTTTCCACAGCCTTCTAGAACTGGAGGCAGGATTAGACAATCCAGAAGGCTCAGCCTGCCGGGTTGCCTACCTGCCCCTGCAGTCGAGGGACTTGGGACAGAGCATCCAGCGGTTGCCATGGGAACGGCTCTGCCATATAGAATACGTAGGAGTCGTCTGGACCAAGCTCTCGAACAATTATTACCCTAATCTCCACACATACCGCAGTAAATCACGCAATTCGCTGCTAATGAGAGTGAGCTAGCCCACTAGAAGTTTAGTGTTCATCACTGCCATAGTTCCATGTTTTATTTTTGAATCAGGTAAAATGACACCCAAACACTGTGTGTTGTTATTAAATGGTAATACACTACATTATTATTATTATTATTATTATTATTATTATTATTATCATTATTATTATCATCCCGAAAAGACAAAGTGATTATGTCTCGTGACCAGAATATTGTACGAAATGGAAACATAAAAAATTGGAGATTTATCCTTCCAAAAGATTGAAAAATTCAAATATCTTGGAGCAACGGTAACAAATATAAATGACCTCGGGAGGAAATTAAACGAAGATTAAATTTAATAATAATAATAATAATAATAATTTATTTAACCTGGCAGAGTTAAGGCCATAAGGCCTTCTCTAACGCTCAACCAGGAGTAAAGACTGCGTTACAAAAACACTACAAATTTACAAAGTACACTACAATTTTACACACAAAACTGAATAGGATAATAATAATAGAATGTAAACAACAAGTAAGAAGAAATCAGACATTATATATATATATATATATATATATATATATTATGTCTGATTTCTTCTTACTTGTTATATATATATATATATATATATATATATATATATATATATATAACATACAGAAAGAAAGAAAAAAGCATAATAAAATGTGAACAGCACGGTTAAAATAAATGAGGCATACAAAGTATAAAAAAATAAGACAATTATTCATAATAATAATAGTAATAATAATAATAATAATAATGATAAAAATAAAAATAGTAATAATAATAATAATAATAATAATAATAATAATAATACTAATAATAATAATACTAATAATAATAATACTAATAATAGTAATAAAATAGTGCAGTGGGAAATGCCTGTTATTAATCTGTTCAGAAGCTTTTGTCATCTAGTCTGCTATCAAAAAATCTGAAAGTTAGAATTTATAAAACAGTTATATTACCGGTTGTTCTATATGATTGTGAAACTTTTTGTATGACAGACTTGCAACGTTATTTCCTAAGAATACCACATAGGTGGGAATCATGGTGGAATAGCTCTCCGAAAAGAATGTTGAATAATCCTTTGTATACATACCATATATTGGACATTTTGATTTGTGAGCATTTGTACATATTGAACATCTTGTGGACATTTCTACATATTTAACATTTGACTTGTGGACATTTTGACTAGTGGCCTTATTTGATTGAACATTTGGGTTGTGGACATTTTTGTAGTGAAATTTCTGTATATTAGACTTTGTGCTGTGGACGAATTGACCTGGAATGGTGTCCAAATGCTGTCAAAATGAGTAATTAATTATAATATTTTATTTAACGACGATCACAACTGCCGAGGTTATATCAGCATCATCGGTGTGCCGAAATTTTGTCCCGCAGGAATTCTTTTACATGTCAGTAAATCTACTGATATGAGCCTGTCGCATTTAAGCACACGATCTTGTAAGCAAACTTGGGCACAGAAGGCCAGCACTATACCGACCACGCCATCCAGATTTACTTTTTACTTGTTGAATAGGTTTGTCATAAAGCGTGATTTTTTTTATCTCACAAGTGATTTGCCTCAGGAGGACATTATTTTAGTCTTCTCTGTTAATATTTTAAAATCATATAGTTTACATACATTACTTAAATGGTATAGGGAGAGTTGCAGGTCCTCTTTAGTTTTTTTGCTATATTACCACATCGTCAGCGTATAATAAAACGTTCATACTTGTTTCCCAATTGAATTATGTACCAAAATTAATAACCCTTTCTCAACTTTGGATGATGTCATTAATATAAATGTTAAAATGAGTTGGTAAGATAGTATAATCTTGTATGTTTAATTTTAAGTTGCTAAATTATACTTTGGCCTTCTGCGAAAAGTACCCTGTACCTAGCAAAATATGTTTAGATTCAAAAATATCATAAAGAGAAGATTATTTTACATATCTCGGATACACATTATCTTTTTTTCGATCAAGTAGACATTTCACAGAAAATTTCTAAATACACCAAAACAATGGGAATAATTAACAACATTATGAAACCTCCCCTAGTACAAAGGGATATAGAATTCGCCTATACAGGACCTTGGCGAGACCTGTAATTTGTTACGGCAGTGAGGCATGGACATTGAGGAAGAAAGACGAAAGCAGAATAACGGCTAATAAAATAAAATTTATAAGATATACAGCGGGATATAAGAAATGGGATTACAAACGCAATGAAGATGTAATGGAATAATTACAACTAGAACCTGTAATTAATCACATAAAACATCATCGGACAAACTGGATAAATCATCTGCATCGCATGCGTAGAGATAGAATCCCAAAAGCCATGCTCCATTATCGTCCAAACGGGAAGAGATCTCTCGGTCGTCCAAAGAAGCGCTGGACTGAAAATTCAACTGTGAGATCGTAACAGGCCATATGGCCTAATACTTGAAGAAGAAGAAGAAAAAGAAATTGTACCATCTCTAATGTTCACTAATGCCAAAAGCTATCGAATTCGTGAAATTTCCGTTGTACTTATTCAATTTGCCTGTGATGTGTTACCATTATCAAATCATATATGCACGATAACTTTCAAGTAACACCTACACGATAACACAAATATTCGCCAGGAGACGAAACGTTCTGCATCTCTATAAGGCCATTAGAATTTTCCAGGTATCGAACCTCAGTTTCTTTTCCTAGAAGCCATCATCTAGTCAAGCTGCAGCCCGACTTCCTTTCAGTAGTTGTAAACTCTCTACACTTGAAATACACACGACTGCTTACATAAAACCACTCCTTTCTTCATAAATAAGAGAACTGAGGAGACGCAGCGGCTGCGTGCATAAAACAACGTTCAACTTATTCCCACGTCTGATTTGTGTGCAACCGCAAGAGAGACGGCAAATAAAATAGGGAACACAAGTGTGAACAAAAACGAAAACAGAGCTATAAAATGATACATAAGGAGAACGTGTGAACATCGCGTGCGCCATGCTGGAACATAGAGTCAGAACAAATAACACCAGTAGTTGATAACAGATTGTGCTAACGCCATAAAACAAGATTAACTCCAATATCGAATAATTGTAACTGATAATGTACTGTACATGAAATGCACTGAAGAGCAATTTCCTTATACTATACCTCTTCTCATGCGGCTTAGGTAATGTATGTTGCGGCATTTAGCCGACCAGAACAAGAGTCATTCACGTTTAAGCAACGTTGTCTAGTTATATTGTTAAAACTCAGTCGCTGTTAGTTATGGTAAGTTAATTACAAGGTTCGTTCAAACAAGCGGTTCATGTATCAGTTCATGTACGAACCATCGATCATCTTATGCGCATGCGCTGGTTGGGTATCTGCTACGGGATTGAAACAGAATTGGATGATGTTGGAATTCTTTTTCGGATTACCGTGAACTAAATCCAGAGATGCTATAACTGTGATCATCTTTGCTAAGAACGGGCTGCTTAATTATTATTGTTTCGCAGCTAATTCAAACTGCAGAAAATAGAATTTCGATAATTTCCAAAAAATAAGATAAAAATTATGGAAGGCAAGAATTCCGCTAATTCGATGTCGTGTACTGCCGGACTCTCCATCTAAAAGTGGTTATTTTTTAATTATTAATTTATGTAAAGTACGTTAATTATAATAATTTTAATCAATGTTGCATGGTGAAATTGTAATTAACTATTTCAATACCCAAATAATTTTCAGTCTCGTTCTTTTCGGCGAAAATGTAAACTACATCACTATATAGTTTCATTATTCGTCTGCACTGTCACTTTCCATCTTAAGCCTTGGTTTTTCTGAACCGACGCATGCGACGTGAGTGGTTTCTATTTTGTTCAGTTGTGAAATTACTTACCAATAGACGTACTACGTCTTGCCTTACTTCAGACTATAACCTAGTATGGAATATTGATAATAACAATTAAAATATGATTATCCTATAGAAAAATTGTTTAAAGAATTTAAAGTCTTGAAAGTACATAACATTTACACTAACATTTTATTAAATTTTATACATAAAAATCACATAAATTTCATATCATATACTCTCAAACACAAAACCGAAGTCATGGATACATTACGATTATTTGAACCCATGTGTTTACAGAGCACTGCTTTCAATCATAGTAGTAATATTGGTTCTAGAATTTATAACAAATTAATAAAGAAATACCCTCATTTATTTCACTCAAACAGTTTTAATTGAAAAATGTATGCAAGCACTTCGTTAACAGTGAGTATTAATTTTAAGGTGTTATTTATTGCAATTATTGATATATGTAATTTTATTATATATTGAATCCTCCCCTGAGCACGAAATCTCTCTTTTTTCAGGGAAATAATAGAAATTTTGTATATTTACACTTCCCTTATATTTTTCTAGCAATAAGCATTATTATTATTATTATTATTATTATTAAAATCCCACACATTTTTGTTCCATCTAAGATAAATATTTAACTTTACACTACAATAAAGTAAGTTTGATAACATGTATTTAATATTTTAAACTTTTTTTTATTTTGTGAAGAGTGTGTTATAAAATTACGTCAAGTAAACATACGTAGTATCATGTTTTTTTTTTGTTACTTTATATGAAATAAAGTAACAGACACTTTTTAAATGAAAACTGCCAAATATTGTTCCACTTTACACACGAAAACAAATTAAATTAGTAATGCACATAAAATAGCTTCGCACGCAGAGATTTCCTTATGTTAGTTTCAATATCAGCACAAGTTCGTAACCTCATAACCACAGTCAACGCAGGTCGCAAGGCTTTGAGTTTTCATACTCCTGGGAGGAACCGGAAATTTCATCAAGTGTAGTCTACTCCCGTTCATTAAGTGGATAGCTTAAACAAGCACTGAACATGAGGAACGAACGTGTGTTGAAGCGAAATATTCATCTGCATGGTCATTTCTCGTGTCTTTCAACCGGTAATTTAGTGACGCTGCAACGACTCCGCGGTCATTTAGTATCAGTGGAATTGACGATAGCGAAATGTATTTTGGCGAGATCAGTTGGAGGATTCACCATGGATTTATCTCACATTCGCCTTATAACTGGATAAATCCTCAGAAGTACCTACGTAAATGAGAGTATAACAGAAATAAGCATAGATAGTTATATTTGGTTTTATTAGACAATAAAGTAAATTTGGCCACCGGCATAGCTCAGTCGGCTAAGACGATTGCCTGCCAATCCAGAGTTGCGCTCGGACGTGGGTTCGATTCCCGCTTGGGCTGATTACCTGGTTTGGTTTTTCCGAGGTTTTCCACAACTGTACGACGAATGTCAGGAAATCTATGGTCGGTCTCATCTCGCCATATACCATTTCGCAATCACCAATCGCATCGAGCTAAATAGGCCTAACCTTGTAGTTCATAAAGAGTCGTTAAATAACCAACTTAAAAAAATAAAGTAAATTTATAATGAAACTTTATTTATGGAGCAAATCGCTAGAGAATTTATTGTTTTGATTTAGTATCGTTTCAATTTCTGCATTTTAAAACCAATTAATCCCTGGTAAAGCACTGTTCCCCGGACCGAATCCCTGAGGGGAAAGAAATCCTGTGTCCCCCTCCCTCACTAAATTTGGCACACTTTTGTAAATTTTGGTATGAACATGATTTCACAGAATTAAACGTTATATAAAACATACAAAATGAACTTAACATCGTTTTCTTTCTGTAAGTTTTGATATTAACGTGATTTTGTATTTTAGCAATACCATATACAGTGGAAGCTCTTAAGTTCGACAGAAAACAAGTTTGATTGCTTACGTAGGAGAATTAGACACCATCTGTACGGGCACTAAGAAATGGGTTTGCCATTTGAATGGGAATTGGTTCTGTGTCTTGTAGTGATACTTTTGTTAAAGGAAAACAGAATATTTTATTAAGACATCCATATTCAATCACTGATTTTAAATTAATGAACTCTTCTTTTTCTATTTGAGAATTTTGTCGTTTGTGAGACGGAACTGTCGAAACCCACTGTGGTACTAGAAGCGCATACACAAGTCTCGGGGCGGGCAGGAAATGCAAGTACAGTACTGTATTCGTTGTTAGATAACCAATAAGAATTTGTATTCATTTCACCTGCCACACCCACTACTCTTATTGGACACACAAAATAGTTGACATTACAACGATGAATAGAGCACATACAACGAAAGTAATGCCGTTCTCTTTATCCAAGTTTTGGTATTAACATGAATGTACGCTCGGGAACAGGGCTCGCTTAGTACGGTGACGTTAAAAAATTTATTCGGGCAAGCAACAGCCCCCTTAACATGATTTAGAGCAGCGTTGTCAGACACAGCCTAAACGGAGCGGAGCGCTCCACTATGCCTGTTCCGTGCTCCGGTGCTTCCACAACATAAGCAAGTTCAAGCTCCGACTCTAGCTCCACAACTGCTTTTGGAGCTTACAACTCTGACACTACTGATTTAGAGCATCAGCTTTCGGCAGATGATCAAGCCATTTTTGACAGACCAGATAATTCAAAGAGAGCATTATTTAAACTAAATATAATTGACAAAATTTTAACTTGCAGATATCAACCTCCCAAAAAAAAAAAAACATATATACTTGGATTCAGAAAAGACCTTATAGACCTCCGGACTAACATAGTAATATGACTAGTAATAAATTGAGGAAATTTCATCTCTGCTAGTTGAATCTCCTATCGCTGGTCTTTTGTTAGCGTCCAATATTCGGAATTCTACAGCAATGTGTTTATAGAAATGACATGAAATTAATATACACAGTAGTAAATTCGCATAAGTAAACGTCTGACTCTAAGATTCAATTATAATTAATAATGGTCATAAAATGAACTTAGTATCGATTTTCTTGTGTCAGTTTTGGCATCACAAGCAAATATATTCCTATCCCCCTGCTCTAGTATATTGCGTACTCTGCTTGGAGAGGGATGGGAAGTGTGTATAATGTAATTTTAATGGTGGCAGCATTGCAATCGATTTATAACAACTAATTAATGATGGTATCGACATCATGTTCACACGATTCTTATTATTGCTGTTGTTATTGCGGTAGCGCCCATTTAGCTGCGCGCAGGTCTATAATCACTTGTGATTATCATGCAGCCTTCATGATAATTACCATGTGCAAACAGAGACCACGTTCAATGCCCGGCGCCTGCATCCATTATTTATTATTAATACGGGACGGACCATTAACGTTGTATTGCAACAGGTGGGCAGCTAGATTTATTGTGTTCTTCCTGTCCATGTCACTTGTTTGGTTTAAATTTCTGCAAAAAAAGTTATAAACACTATGCATATTTGATATGATGTGTGTTTAACAGGAAAATTGTAATATTGAAACTATTGATTAAAAAAAAATAGGTTTTATTTAACGACGCTCGCAATTTAAATGCCATCTACCTCGGACGGGATCGAACCCGCAACCTCGGAGACAGAAGACCTGCACTCTATCGACTGCGCCACCGAGGCCGACGAAACTATTGATGAGGAAGATAAAATAATTTATCTAATATAACAATATATTTCACTAACAATAATTATCAGAACAACATTCCTGTTAAATTCTACTAATAGATCTATATCATGAATGAAATCAAAAGGTAATTTAATCTTATAATCAACAAAAATGATCAATTACTTACAAATAAATATATAAATATAAAAATAGTTAATTAATTCTTCCCATTAATGTTTTTTTATGGATATGAACGATATTTAATTTGATGCTAATATTGTGACAAAGAAATTATTAAATAATACTAATATTCCTCCCAACATCTTCATTAAAATTATTTTTTTGTTTTTGTGTGTGATGTAGATTGAATTTTTTAAATTATAGTTTATTTTTACTGTATGGGATATTTTATTTCCAAATAATATAAATCTAATCCATAAAATTAATGCAAGTGATAATGATAATGTTATATAACTTGTTTGAATGTGGTGGTATACCACAACTGGTATAAATGTCATCTAGTTACCTGTCCATCTAGTTATCTATCCATCTAGTTATCTATCCTTCTACTTATTTATCTATCCATCTATTTACCCATCCATCCATTTACTTACTCGGTTACTCAGTTACTGAGTTTTACCCAGTTCCCCAAAGTTACTCATCTATTTTTAACCTAGCGCATTTAAGACTTAAAGACCTTTTCTTTCACACCACCAGAAATACAAATACAAGTAAAACACGAAACAAAAATGAATTAATATACAATAATAATGGCAGAATTTAAGTGATACAGCCTTCAAAAAAGTAATAGCAGCTTAATCAGGACTGTTATATTTATACACTAGCAAATTAGAGCTAACAAAAGAGTTAATACTATATAGTACAATAAAATTTAGGCATTTTGAAAATTTATTTGATTGAAATACAAAGCGCCATATTAAGCAACTTACTAAAACTCAATTTCATGCAATAAAACACCGCTTTCTAATTTAATTTTAAAATGTGATAATATCCTGCAATCCCTCATGTCACTCTTTTCAACCACTAGGAAATTTAATTATTTGTGGTTAACAAAACAGATTTAAGTTATTTCTGGTTGTTCCCGCTATTCTTACGAGTATTCAACCACTGTTCCATTGCCTTTCCTCATAATTATATTATAATTTTGACTAATTTCTGCAATAAAGTACCGCAGTGACGAAAAGAATAACAACATAAACTTCCAATGTCAATGTAACGGCCTGACGATTATAAAAATTATGGCTCGCAACTGCCGAGGTTATATTATCAGCGTCGCCGGTTTGCCGGAATTTTGTCCCGCAGGAGTTCTTTTACATGCCAGTAAATCTACTGACAAGAGCCTGTCGCATTTAAGTGTGTGGTTCGGGATCGAACCCGCAACCCCTAGCACAGAAGGCCAGCGCTATACCGACTGCGCTACCCAGGCCGACTAAAGACTATAATGTTTCCCAGTATACCTGAGGTTGCAGGGTTTAAATCCCATCTACAGAGATGGATTTTTAATTAGCGATAATATTCTTAGCATGGTTTCCTTAAGAAGTGAGTAAATCTGGGAATCCGTGTCGTAGATATAGGATACGTTAAATTAAAGAACCCTTTTCCTGAATGAGAGAGCTCCAGACATATGTCGTTTACATCGAAGTTTGAAGCAGATGACACATTGGGCCCTTATAACTGCTTTAAGAGTGAGTGGGTTGTTTCCTTCCATCCGTCCAGCCATTCATATCCTTATTCCTGTATGGATTTCGAATCAGCATTAGCCTACATTAAAAAGAAAGGTCTCTGGTCATGTGGTTAGCTTGGTATAAATCCTCCTTTCAAGATAATACAGAAAATACGAGTTACCTACATCCTTCTCTATAGGACAGGCGTGGCGAAAATGTCATCGTGCGCCGAGCCACTGTGTAACCTGCAACGTGCATAGCACCTATGGAGGGTGGCGGACACCCGAAGGGGAAGTGAAGCAACTGTCCGACTTATTAACGGATTTTCATTTTCATTACGTCAAGCACTTGAATATAATCTTATACGGTACAAGGTTACAAACTAATGTTTAGTACGTGTAACGAAGAAAGAAATGAACAAGAAAACATGGGACACATTATCACAACCTAAAATTAACTGTTTCCACAATGTCTCTGCTACAGAGTTTCAAAATCAGGAATTGTGTCACTTACTGCCAGTCGTAGTTGATCACTAAGGTATTTGTCTGTCAGTCGTAATCTAAATTTGGTTTTTACTATTTTCATTGTTGAAAATAATTTTTCACAAACATAAGTTGTAGCGAACATGGCTTCAACACAGCAAGCGAAAGAATAAAGCTTCGGATATTTATTTTTTGGCAAAGATTTGAAAAGTTCAACATTTGTCAAGTCCTTACATCTAGCTTTTATTTAACCTCACATTGTAAATCTGAGAGTTTAAATTGAAGATCTAACCGCATTATTCGTACATCTGCTGAAAAAGGATCGACGTACAAAGATAATAATAACAACACTTAACCTTTTAATGTTTCATGAGTGACATGTAGTATAATGCTGTTTTATGTTATACAACCGTTTTCCTCGTAATACTTGTGAACAAATCGTACATTTAATATTCTCAACATATTGGCAGCAAAAAAAAAAAAAAAAAAAAAAAAAAAAAAAAAAAAAAAAAAAAAAAAAAAAAAAGCGTCCTCCGAACCTATTGAAACTTTCGTTTTTGTAGATGTCCATGTATTCGAGAGAGACATTGCGATGATATGCCTCTCGCAGATCAGAGACAAATACAAATGGAACGGAGTTTGACTCCAGTGAGTGAGAGGGTGGGTTGTGGGTGGTAGAAAGCAAGAGAAACCGTTGCGAGCCACAATGTGCTCGTGAGTCAGATATTCGCCACGGCTGCTATAGGAGAAAGATTGCCTGTTCGGGTTCGAACCTGCGCATGCTGTATTTATAGCTAGAAAAACACCTGGCCCACAGTGAAAGACTTCACTTTTATTCGTTCCAAAGAATGTACCAATTATAATGTACCAATTACACCGGTATGTTCATAAGCTGTAAATCTTTGCTGGGATATACAGATAGTAAAATTCAACTGACATTCGATATTTTTACATATAAAAAACTGTCTTTTCTTTTATTGCGGACAAAATATCATGACGGCTTATACTCGATTAAGAGAAGGAACGACTATAAATTCATGTAAAAGGTCGCGTTTTAAGTGAATTCACTGTAATTTTCCAAGTGTTTTGATGTTAGGAACTTTCAATTTGTGTCTTCCTTTTGGAGAGCGACTCACAAAGGAACTCGAGAGTCGCGCAAACACAGAGTTGATATATCTGAATATCTGCGCGTGCACCAGGCGGGGGAGGCCGGATAGGATTATCGGGTAGTTGAAGGGGAGGGGGAGGAGACACGCAGATAAGATAGAAGAAGACAAGAATACAGAGACAGGAGGGAAGGCTTCCAACCTAGAGAAGAAACCTTAAAAATGAACGACGAATACTCGAACAGAAGGAAAACTTTAACAAGATGTACTCAACTCTAATGTGAGGCAACATATGCGAGTTACTGCTACAGAAGAAAAATCTGAACGAAGTGCGTACACTATTACGTCACCAAGGAGCACGTGAGGCTTCACTGAAACAGAAGAAAGACCTGAATAAGATGCATTCGTCCTAGAGTCAAGGAACATTTTCGAATTTGTTGCAACAGAAGAAAAACCTGAACAAAATGCACACATCATTACATCGTGAGGCAGACTATGTATACTAAGTTTTTTAGTAGGTTATTTTACGACGCTTTATCAACATCTTAGGTTATTTAGCGTCTGACTGGGATGAAGGTGATAATGTCGGTGAAATGAGTCCGGGGTCCAGCACCGAAAGTTACCCAGCATTTGCTCATATTGGGTTGAGGGAAAACTCCGGAAAAAACCTCAACCAGGTAACTGGTTTCGCGGTCAGACGCGCTAACCGTTACTCCACAGATGTGGACACTAAGATTTTGTTAAAAGACGAAAACCTGAATAAGATGCAGATATTATTACATCGTGTAAAAATTTCTGCACCTTGAAATAGCCTGAAAAATATGGTCACATCTGTGCAAGTTAACAGTAGAATAATAAAAACTACAGCGAAACATCTATCACGTCCGAGCATACCGAGACGGAAGGAAAATTCTAACAAGATGCACTGATACTAGCCTCAATGAATATTTACGCATTTACTTCAACACAAGAAAGAAAACTTATAAAATGTTTTGATGTTTGAAGAATCTGAAAATGATGTAAAAAATATGAAAAAAGAACTTGCATCCTTCAGCGTAAAAGAATTCGATTAAACAGAAGAAAAACTTGAACAAGATGCGAACGACTTTACTGTACATTAAGTAACATGTTCGAATTTATTTAAACAGAAGAAAACTCGAATAATTATGCACACACTACATTACTCAAACTACACTAATTTACTGAAAAATAAATCCAAGCAAGATGCTCATTCTATTATTCACATAACGTGAAAGTTAACCGGAACAGAAGAAAATTTGTAGAAAAGAGCACTCACATTTATATCAAATATGTCGCTTATAAGTTTAGTTTATCAAATCGGAAGGCATATTTCATGCTGAGCATACTTTACATCACGCAATATATATCAGTTCACTGGCACAGAAGAAAAACGCAAACAAATTGCATATAACATCACATCAAGCAACATGTGGTGGCTTTATATCATGTTCAAGTTTTAACATACAATACAACTATCCAACACGTCCCAATAAAACAGCTCGCTGCTATATTGATGTTTTTTATAATGTAATCCTTCCTATTCATGTTACTGTTGCTAGGAACGTTATATTGTTATTTTTTGTCACTAATTGCTAAAGCGACGAATGGAATTTGTGAACTTTCAATCACTCTTTCCTAGCAACAGTAGAATGAATATTTATTCTTTGCCATAACTTTATATTTAGGATATTTAATAAGTTACTAAATTACTGTAATATACAGTATACTAAGAGGTATTGGATAAAATTTTGTATTAGACTCGTAAATGCATTTAATTCGCTCGTGGATAAAATCTAATTTACTGAAGTCCCTGAAGATGGTGCGTCGTAGCAGGCTGGTCTACACAACACCCATGAGATGAGATGACGATGGGAGATATGTTGGGATGCCACAAGAGAACACGAGCTTCCGGAGAAAATCCCTGTGTAGGTTCGCCCAACACGGGACATAAACGGAGGTACGCTAGGGATCGAACTAGGGCTCTAGCCACTGGACCACCGTGGAGAGTAGGTCTACTGTAACTACTTTATACTTTTCTTTCTTTGGCACTTTTCAAATGGACAATATTACATTTTGTCAAAGTCTCAGTTATATCTTATCCTAAGAAAATAAGAAATCATAATTTCCAATTGGTTCATTTTACGATATTTTATTAACTGCTATGATTATCTACCGTCTGCGTGAGATGAAGATGATAATGCCAGCAAAATGAGACCAGAGTCCAGCGCCGAAAGTTACCCAGCATTTTCTCTTCATGGGTTGAGGGAAAACCCCGGATAAAACTTCAACTATATAACTTGTTCCAACCAGGATCTGAACCCGCGGGCTCCGCTCGTTTCATGGTCAGACATGTTAACAGTTATTGCACAGCGGTGGACAAGAAATTACACATAACACCCATATCTTGCGTAACGAATTAGTATGTTTACACGTTTTGTTTAATTACTTTTAAAACTGAGGCCACTGAGCAATTTTTCCAGATTTCTACAGCACTGTTTGGAACAATGTATTTCACTATAGCCTTCAAAATTGCAATTACAAAGTTAAGAAAACTTAAATAAAATTCAGGATATCTGAAGGTAGCTAATTAATATGAGGACGACATTAATCGTTTCTGTGACGTCAAAATCATTACCACTTCAATTAGACGGTGATGACAGTTTTATTTCATTAATAAAATATCTGCGAAGGAGAGTGGATCTGGAACTTTCCGTATATCAGCGATAAGTTTCATGATTCAAAATTAATCAGCACATCAGCTTGCACTTACTTTATCATGCCTCTGTAGTTATTGTGTGTTTTCAACTTCGTTTTGTTCTATAACGCGGTAAGAACTTCTGAAACTCTGGGAAAGTTTTCACAATTTAGCAGGCGTTGTTTTATAGGAGTTCCACACATTCGTGCCCTCCTTAGTTTTCCACAGACAGTCTGCATCAATATGTGCTAATATTAGAGTATTCTGTGATTGTTCAGCAAGAAGTTTTAAGTACAAGAAGCAGTTTAGGTTTGGAATCACAGTCTGAATTGTGAAATATTTGTTGATTGCTAAGCAAAAACGAAATAATAAAGTAATTGTACGAGTAATAAAAATGAAGTTTTCAATCTTAACTACTTTCAGATTTCTTTATTTAGGCTGGGTGATTGTTATTCAAACACAAGTAAAATAATAAGGTCTACTGGTAACTGAAAACAAGGTTCACTCTTACAATATCCTGTTTAGGTTCTTACAGCTTCGTATCTCGAAATAGGCAAGTTTTATTAAGCCTCAAAATAAGAATTTATGGGGATCATAAAATTCACACACATACATACAAACATAAAAACACAAACACACACACACACACAAACAAACACGAATACAAACACACACACATACCTTGGAATTAATATATCTGTGGAGATTTCAACAGGCCAGAGTATAAGTTAATAAAAAATTCTAATAGCATATTAGTCCCAAATGGATATTTTTCTCTAAACGTTAACATTGCTTCAGTCTGGACGATTCTGAATTTTACTCATATCAGAGAAATTGATAAGAAATGATTCATCCCTTTGCAGTTTTTAAATAAAACTGAAGTTTTCTTGCAAATGAAATAAAAGGATTAATTAACACGTATCGTTATTTCCTACCAAGGGAAGTCTGGCAATAATTATTACTACTGCAATGAATGTTGCTATCAGGCCGATAATAAGAAATCAATTATACGTTATAAAAGTAAAACAATCAGGCTTGAAATATAAAGAGTATATTTTTTAGTTTGTTAGGTGCAGGCCCAACAACAACAACAACAACAACAACAACAATAGTAGTAGTAATAGTAGTAGTAGTAGTAGGCCTAGTAGTAGTAATAATAATAATAATAATAATAATAATAATAATAATAATAATGTCCGTGGCCGAAAGTCCGTTAAGAGCCAAGGCAGACTATCCGACTGCTAACCTTACGTTCACATGACTGACAGAGGTGAACGATCATCCAGCCACTATGGGATTAACGATGATGCCCCCACCAACCATTGTCGCTGGCTTACTATACCTATTTCGCTATTCAATGTAGGCCTAAAGTTAAAAAAGTACACACCACGATGACACACAGGCAGGCATTGAGATAGAGCTCTATCTGTCATGATCTCAGCATTAAAGCATGGCAATCTGAATTTAAACTTCCTAAAATACGTCAACTTTTGGTCTCTTCTCTTTTCCCCTTACCCCCGTCATTGAGACACCAAACCCTGTTTAGCGTCTGAATAGTTGTGTGCAGGCATCACAGCCAATACCGTTAAGTATCTGAATGTGTGTGTACGCATCACAGCCAATAGAAGAGACTATCCTACAATATTGTCATAACTACAGTGTCTATTTTTTGCCTACTAGGAAGGATCTACAACTAGCATAGCAGGCGACCAGCCAATCATTTTTATTTCACCTTTACCTTTTAGCTTAGACCTCCTCCTCCTCTCTCTCTCATTGGCACATTGGTTTCACATGATCCTCTCCTTCATGTAGTAGCAATTAGTTTACGTCTATTTTTGGCTTTTCCCCTTCGAAATGCTCTTAAATTCCTTCAATGGACGATGAAAAACTATGCGACAATTGACCAACAGACTTGCAACTCTCATAGATTCTTCCTCACAACCCAAATTACCTTGCAAGGACGCGCGAACGCATATATTAATTATTTCTCCTTCATTTTCCCTTTCCAATTGCATCATTTCGTCATTCCATACGGTCCGTCTCGCTCCATCATCTAATTATTTAATAAAGTACACTCATCCTGCCTGTGGTAGTATATTTATTTATTCCCTGAATCCATTCTTACCTAATATAAAATTGCGTATCAAGAATAAAGACGTTTCAAGCAATACAAGGGATTTAAATTATCCCTTGTCACTGTTTCGTTGGTTTCAGTTTCGAGTTCGATAACTAAGTGTACGTACACGTTGGAGCGACGATAAACGATAAAAGAAGCAACGATGCTATAACAGAGAGAATTGCAGCATGCATTGTCATTACCTTTTCCTTGCTCTTGTCGTTCATATGGTTTCTGATTAAGATAATATTAATCTCTATAATGACCGGTGGTTTTCAATATATCCGAATATTAACCGATTTATTATTATTTCGGCATATTAAATTAATTATCATAGATATTGACAAATTGATCAGTTATGTATTTATTCGTGATACGTTATGTGATAACAAGAACCAATCACAACACAATGAATTTATACTAGCTTTGGGATGAGAAACGGGTTCAGTTTTCTATGTATTTAAGTTATATTAACCTTGAATCTAGCAGCTGATATTTTCCATATACTTATCTCCTTTCATTAAGTGGATGTATAGAATATCTTCTACTGATAAATCAAAATGTTCCCTTCCCGCGTCCTCGTTGCTCCGATATGAATACTTGATTCTTTGATAATACCAAAGCGTCGCTAGGTCGTTTCTTTCATAGTTTATCCTTTCTTCAACGTGTACGTACCCTAAGATATTAACTCTTCTCAACTGGTAACGTTGTAATTGAGACAATGTTCTATTTTGTATTCCCTAAAAATATGTCAGCGGATATCGCTATACTTAGAAAGCTCTGGAGCAAACTTAACTTATTCTGAATGGATATGTTCCTACACTTCTGTATACAAGAGATCTCCATAATCGTTGTAACACTATTTGTACTCGAAGGTGCCCCGTTAGTTTAAAAAAAGTACAAGTACAAAAAAGTGGGCCTACAATAGTACCATGAGATTTTCACAGTAGGTGCTGAAAATGTCCTCCATGAGCATTAATATACAATTGAACACGACGTCATATGTTTCTGAAGGCTGAAATCCTTGAAATATTTATAACAGGAAATTAATGTTATCGGTGCTACCTTCGAGTGGAACAGCCGGTATTACTTTGATGCGCAAGTTCGTAGCGTTTTTGTTCGTTATCACAACGCTGCGTTGTTAAGAGATTGTTTATCTTTTATCATTTGTTCTTTGGAGTGTTGTTTTAGTAAATACGCCTTGAATTTTGCGGATTTGAAGAAAGTTTGTACTATTTGTGACCTAAAGAAGATGGAGTGTCAAATCGAAAAAAAAAAAAAAGAACACTTCCGACATATTATTCTGTTTGAGTTTAATAGAGAAGCAAAGGCAGTGGAGAATGTTCGAAACATTTGTGCCGTATACGGAGAGAATGCCATCGGAGAAAGCATAGTAAGAAAATGGTTACGTCGTTGCAACACACAACACCCCGTATAAAAATTAGAGTCCGTCCACAGAATATGATGTTATGCGTCTGGTGGGTTAAAGAAGGCGTTGTGTAGTACGAATTGCTTCCCAGGAATGTAACCATAATTCCTGACATTTATTGTCAACAACTTAAGACTCCTTGGGGTCACAATTGAAGAAAAATGACAGGGAAGTGTTGCTGCAATACGAAAATATACGCCCGTACTTCGATAACATGACGAAAACAGATATTCAGGAGATTGTTTGGGAGTTGATTCCACATCCCCCATATTCTGCTGATCTTGTACCCTTAGATTTCCACACTTTCTGTATAGCTGATGAATTGTATATGCTTTTTAAAATAAATATTAGTCTGTATAGCTCTACTGATGAATTGTACATGCTGTAAATTGACTAGGAGTCTGTATAATTCAATTGATGAATTGTATATGCTGTAAATTGTATAGCAGCCTGTATAGCTCAACTGAAGAATTGTTTATGATTATAAATTGAATTAATCTACATGATATGAATTGTACAAATTTGTATAGTTTAACGAAAATATGCTTGCAAATTTAATTAATCTGTTTACTTTGTATTGTATATGTTTGTATAGTATGGCTGATGAATTGTATATACTTTAAATTGAATAGTAATCTGCATATCTCAGCTGATTGAATTGTTTATGCCTTAAATTGAATTAACTTGTTATGTATTATATTTTACAACTCAAGTGATGAATAATCGTTTGTATTGTAAATTTAATAATCTGATTGGCTATGTACTGTATATTTTTTGTAGAGCCATCGATGTAGCTCAGTCGGCAGACTCACTGGCGTGCTGATCCGGAGCTGAGCTCGGGCTTGGGTTGGATCCCCCGTTTCGTCCCATTGATTTCTCCCGAGGTTTTCCCTAACCTTGGGACTGATGCCGGATGGTCTATGGCGAGTCCTCATTTCATTTCACCCCCTTTGATCGGATTACCTGGTTGGGTTTTTTCCGAGGTTTTCCCCAACCATAAGGCAAATACCAGGTAATCTTTTGGCGAATCCTTGGCCTCACCTCACCTCATCTCACTACATCTCGCCAAAATATTTAAAAAAATTGTAGAAAATTGTAAAAGATTGTAGAAAATTGCAAAATTGTAAAATATTGTAAAAATTGTAATTGTAATTGTAACCTCTAAAATTTGGACTTGTTCCGCATCTTAAAGCTTCATTGCTGATGTGAGATCTATGGAATATAATAAATGAAATGAAAAAAATGAAATATCCAACTGTCTTCAAGCGATCGAAATAACGAAAATGATCTGCAAATTTGACTATTTCTTTAACTCCAAACCAGCAGATATCTTCAGAAGCGGATTCGGAAAACTACTCCAGCATTGCCAGATATTAATAAATAATTTAAGAGAATATATTACTGATTAATGTGTACCTTTTATTCATCTCAAATAAAACTTTCGTCACAGCGAAAAAAATGCTACGGACTTTTGTATCAACACAATACAAAGAATTGAGAATGGATTATTATAGAGCAACGTGTTTCGCATTTATTAATCTTCATGAATATAGGAATACTTTACATATAGTAAATCTACTACATGTTGATATCTATTATAATTCTCCCTTAAGATATCTTCGCCTTTAAATCTATCGTTCCAGATGAGGCTTGAATGCTAGGTACCCGAGTCCTGATACAAGCACGACAAGCAGTACACCACTGAGAATAACAACAGCACAGAATGCATTTAGTTTAGTTCTCATGATTCCCATGAGTGCAAGAGGCGTGGAGGCATTATGAGAGCAATAACACACATCAGCAATCCAATACACGACCTGGGTGTGAACCAACGAAGCGTTTGTACAGGCACAAGCAGACGAGCCCTGCATTATAATGAACAGCAAATTAAATCTATTCTTCTAGGCTGCCACGCTTTTATTCTATCTTTTATAAGCTTTCCTAACTATCGAATATTAAACAGTAACAAAATCAAATAATACAATTTTATCATCTGAACGGTAATAGTGTCAGTTTCAGAGTTAGAGTAACCAGTATTCACTCAAGTCAGTGTAAGTAGTATTACCAGTAGACAAAAACGTATTGTGGCAGGTTTTCTTGGAGATTTCCCGTTTCATAGAACAATTCTACAACTTCTGCAGAATTCACAATGCAGTATCAATGGGACACTGCTGTACCATTTTGTCTTTCCCAGAAGATCAACAGTAAAAGACAATTAATGCTAGATGACTCATTAAATCAATTTTTCGCAAAGCATTTTAGGCGTGAAACGTCTATATTTGACCTACCAGGAGAGAAAAATTATAACATTTTGACATGAAAGGTTTACTCTGACGTCAATCGTGGTACCAAGGAAACAGAAGCTTAAGATTAACGTCCTGCCTCGAGGTTTTCCACACGGTCCTCTCCCTCATGTGTTAGCTGTTAGCCCTGATCACGTAATATCTATTATATAATTTGAACTGGTAATGGAAATTACGGGAAAACGGCTGAACGGATTTCAATAAATGACCCCTCATTTTGAAGGTTGGAACCCTAAGTTTTTCAGAAAAATAGTAGTTTTCAGCGAAATGTCAATTTGCCTACATCATTTTCCTATTTTCCAAAATTCATCCTTCGTCAGTTTTGAGAACTAATTAATTACATTTCAGAATAAAACAAAACACGCACTACAATAAACATTAGACTATTACACGAAGGCCATGACCTGCAGGATTGCTGACATATTTAGAGTTCAAATTCAATTTGTTATTAAAATCTTCAAGACATACTAAAAAATAATTTACAAGTCTGATTCTGCGGTGTGTAATTTTCTGAGTACAGCTGTATATTGGATATTAAAATCTACAAAATTTGAGGTGGTTTGATGACATTATTACCATTAGAAACGAGATATTATTATAGTTAATGCCATCATGTGACTATTTTTAATTAATTATACGTGTTAATGCTATATTGATGATATGGAAGTGAAATGTTTTGGGGTTATATAAGAAGCTGTAGCGAATATCTTAAATTAGATCTTCATTTCTGTAATTTACTGAGTGGCGGCTATTAAATAAAACTAGAAAACTTACGTAAGATGATATTGTTATTAAAAATCAAATATTTCTATAGTTATTAATTAAGTGGGATAGGGTCTTTTTCATATACTTAATAATGGTGTGGTGTAGATATTTATATGCGTCATTCTCTTCAGTATTGGTTCAAGAGAGCGAAAAAATATAGTTCCTAAGGAAAGATCAAAAGGTATTACTTACTGATAAAATAAGAGGCCTACAAAATTTTGTAGTCTTCCGATCATTTCAGCAAGATCTCTTAGCAGGATAAAATGATTTTACCGTCTACATTTCAAGCTATACCAAGATTCTATGTCTATTGTTCGAAAGCATAGCAAACCTGGCTATTTTTTTAACTTTCACCTACAATACACAATGACCTGCATGAAATAGCTGTTGCTTTACTCCCACATGAAAAACCCACTGATCGTCCTGACATTGTTACTTGCGTTTTCGCGTTGAAACTCAAAACCTGAAGGTGAATAAGTTCAAGAAAAAGTATTTGGCATAAAAAAACATTCAGAGGGAATATGCATCATTATCATGGAAGCAAATAACTTTAAAAATGTCTCTTATTCTTGAAAATAAAACTGAAAAATTTTTATTTGAACGTCTAATGAACTTAGTTCGCAGCACTTGCTGCACAAGCCACTAGTATAATATACATATAACAGACTCGACATCCCCATGTTAAAATCGGTAACAAGTGAAAGAGAACAACCGCCAGGATCGCCACCGTCGATTGAGAACCACCGCTAGATGGAAGTACAGTTGCTCCATGCAAATCAAATGAAAGTTATGGCGTAACTTCTTATAAAGTAGCTAGATGCCAGCATAATGCAATTGATAAAAGTTGTTACTGTCAAAGCATATAAGACTGAGCAATCTGTTATACAGAGTGAACAATAAGTATGGCATATTAATAATTTAGTGAATTTCAATTTTACAAATAAAGTTTTATACAAAACTGTTGGACATAAACCATATCATATTATGCCAGTGTTCGAAAATAGTTATTCAGACATACAGAATGTGACATTAAAGTAATTTTTTAAAATAACACCCTGTATTAAAATTTACAAATTCAGAGTCTTCATTAAATTTTACGTATGAATGCGTATAAAATTTACTCATTCACTCGTTTCTTTTTTTTTTTTTTTTTTTTTAAACAATTTATTGAACTTCCTTTGTGGACTTAAAACTTGAGACAAATAAATATGTAAAATCATGCTGAGTAAGCCATAAACTGAACAAAACACTATGACTAACCAAACTTCATCACAGATGCCTAAAACGAGAACCATTCACAGCCAAAAATATTCCAATCTATCACAAAAATAGTCCATTGTCTTCCTTACAGTTACATGACCGATCTGTTCCATCTCATATCTGCAATGGACTGCTTTCGTGATAGACTGGGATATTGTTTGGGTGTAAATGGTTCTCATTTTTACCATCTGTGATAAAGTAATGTTTTATTTAGTTTTATGGCCTACTCAACATGATTTTACTACTTATTTATCTCAAATTTGAAGTTCACGAAACAAGTTTAACAAATATTTAAGAGACAAGATACGGGAGAATGGGTAGAGCTTCTATGTATTCATACGTAAAATTTAATGAAGTTTTGAGATATGTAAATTTTAATATAGGGTGCTGTTGAAAAATATATTATATGCATTGAAAAAAAATTTTAATCGAAGTATTTTCTTACGTTTCATATAATAGGCTATATTATTCAAAACATAATTTACACAATGTAAATGTAATAATCAGTTTATAATAATTCAGAACATAATTTACAGACTGAAAATGTAATCAGTATATAATATACGTTATTCAGAACACAATTTACAGACTGAAAATATAATAATCAGTTTATTATATAATATATTCAGAACATAATTTACAGATTGCAAGTCACAAAATAAACAACATCTAAAGACCATTTCTGCACAGTAATGTCGAACTTCTGTAAATAAGGCACAGCACAGACAAAAGGTGGTAACGAAATGGCGGAAATCTGTCCTGTGATAACGTGATATTCTTGTAGAGTGGCGGGCGAATCGGGCGGGCGTCCAGGAGCTACGTGCCGCTCGCACGCGGATGTGGATGGACTGCGAAATCCGATCCCGCCTGCGAAGTGCGGTAGACGAAACAAATACGTAGCTGGCTCTACGGCGCTACAAACGCAGAAATAGGAACAGACAAAAGATGTAACAGGGTCGAGTAACAAGCAAATGATTATAGTGAAGCAACGGTTGAGTAAGAACTTGGAAACAGAGGTTTCAAAAATTTATCTCATCAATCTCATATATATCAGACAATGTACTCATGTCCTGTTGTTGAGAAGCTTTCTGCTGCCTAAGCTACAACTTAGCATAAAGAGTCGCTTCAAGATTATTGAGGAGTGAAAGTATTCGAAGCTTTAGATTAGCACGGAATATGCAGACCTGATTTTCGAATACGGATGATCCAATGGGAACAGTAGACAAGCTCACAGACTGTATCGGTAAAGTACCCACGTAGGAGACATCCGGCCCATACCATCTTTCCACGAATGTTCCAAAGGTTAAGGGAAGAAGGGCACGTGGTGCGAAATCACAATTCCATTTCCACACAACTATTTTTGCTTATAACTTTCGACTCAGTCATTTCCTTATCTCAAATTGATACATGTGCCCTTCCCCATCATTCCTGAAAGTTTGTAACATCAGCCCGGAAACATCTGTATAAATAACTACATAAATAAATACGGTACATATATAAATAACTACATGAGTAAATACGGTACTTACATAAATAACTACATAAATAAATAAGGTACTTATATAAATAACTGTACATAAATAAATACGGTACATGTATAAATAACTGTACATAAATAAATACGGTACATATATAAATAACTACATAAATGAATACGATACATATATAAATATTTACATAAATAAGTAAAAAATAAATAAATAAATGAAAAAGTAATAATAACGCAACAACACACGAATTGCATTATATTTATTTCTCTCTCAATCACATTTACGATCATTAGAAAACCAATTTCTTAGAAGTATCAATTAGGCCCTATCACAACAACATCCATCCGAGAGTATGAATGTTTCACGAAATTACAGGGATTCTATGAATCCAGTCACTATTTGAACTAGATGTATTTCTTGTTCTCGATCTTGTTGTCGAAGTCCAGTTAGCATATGTTCTACAATAACAATATGGTACAGAAATAAGTGTAACACATTTCAAAACTGTGACAGTGTCACGTATAATTTTATTTTCTTTAAATTCTATATCTAAATATAGGCCTATACACTAGCTGAAAAATGTAGGCCTAATATTCTAAACGGAGAAATACTAAATTTATTCAATTGATGTATTATTTGATAGAATTCACTCACGATTGCTATTTTTATCTGAATGTCGTAGCTTTTTCTCTTCTTGGTGAATGCCTTTACAAATTATCTACGTAATATTTCTTCACATGCTGTTATGTCTCACTGAATACGTTCCATGTTGTGTCCAATTTTTATATACAAAAAGTTGATATGTACGCCACTGAACGTTATGGACAACAATTCCACAGTCGAGTGGATATATGCAACCCACTCTGTTTGCCTGCCATGATCTTGCAAATATTTGCTCAAGGCGCCGACCCCAAGAGAGGAATTAACTGATGAGGCAGCTGGTGCAAATCATCCATCACATGATACCACCACTAGCACATCAACTATAATAATAGCAATAACAATAATTATAAATATAGAAACTAGGCCTACACAAAACGTAATGATGTAATCGATCTCGAAAATAACAACTGGCTCCGGACCTTGAATTTAGCGATAAATATATATCTTTTAAACGTTAAACTCTCACAGAAAATGAACAATTCAAGATCTACTATCGAGCAAACTGGCTCAATAGTTGAACACTGAACTTACATTCGAGAGGTACCGGGTTCAAATCCCAGGGACGGTCAATCTGACCGGATTTTATAGAGGTTTCATTGCTCATAAAATTTTCCATAATGTCTGAGTAAACATTACCGGCAGAGGAGGAGAGAAGTATAATTGCTATTCAACCAATGGCAGATGTCTCATTCCACGCTTATCTTGAAGTTGGTCGGAGGTAGAACGCTTCACATCGCCCAACTTCAAGACAGACGTGGAATGAGACCTCTTTCATTGGTTGAATAGCAATTATACTTCTCTCCTCCTCTGCCGGCAATGTCTACATCTCCTGTCAGACATTATGGAACGAAGTATAGGAACTTAGTTATTTGAAGAAAGGTAGATGCTGGAGTGGTTCCCATTTCCACTATGACATACATAGGCGTATTTGCTTCGTAAGATATCAGTTTCTACTCATTGCACATGGAGGTCACGTAAACTGACATGGCCGCTAGATTTTACGTGAGTAAGCGGACTAACCAATAGATGATAGCGATCCAACGAAGCCTATCAATAAGTACAACTCCAAACAGACTGTCGACAATCGCGAAATGACTAAATTTTTATAGATGGAAACTAGAGATGAACAAAACTAACTGCCGCTCTCGCTCGCTGTGTTCGTTGCATTTGTCTTTCGAGTCTCGTCTCGTCTCGTCATTCTCTCTGCGCTTCGAGTCTCGCTCGTCATTCTGGAAATGGCATTTGGTCGGCGTGGAAAGATTTCGTAACTTTGAATAACATAAATCATTGAAATAAATAACATCACAAATGTTTAAATGAGACAAAAAGATAAAACAGAACAGTATCCTAGTTATCAAAATGTTCTAGTTATATTATATATTACCTATGGTTGTATAAAAAGAAAAAAAAATCAAATAAATTTGTATTTCTAAGAAACATAAAACATAACGTTAATATCTTTTTACTTGAGATTGCACATTTGATCTCAAACATATTAAAAATAAAATCCTAGCCTTTTAATAAGGGCCTAGTAATTAAATAAAGACTGGGTAACGGGTTATTATACACTGAAAGGTAGAGATGATGTTTCAAATAGGCTACTCGATTGTTTATACATATATAACAGTTACCAAAGTAGATAAAAGTTCAGTCAGGTATAAACAACTGTGGTGATTCAAGGCTGCTTGACGTTCGGAACTTCGGGAGTGATCAATCTCGACGTCTCGAAACACTAGCAGTCTTTACGTCAACGTCGCGACATAAACAACATTTCCATGCGGGTTTTCGGCTTTGCGGGCGCTGTTACTCTTGCTTTCTCGATCGTTGTTCTTCTCTAATGGAAACGTTTTAACTAAGATACCTGACTTATCAGTGTTGGGTCTTCACTCACGACAGAAATTGAATTTAGACAGAGGCCAAAAAAAATATTGAAGTATAAAATCCCATTGCATAAATAAAAAATACGTAATTAGATTACATGTCAATGATTCCCATCACGTAATAGTGAACCTCACATTTTCGTATACGGTGCCACTATTCATCGCCAGTCACTTCGATACCCTCTTTATACTTAAGTCAACGCATAGTCCCATTTTGCTCTCTTGTATAGTACAACATAATGAGCTCTTCCCTCCTACACTTATTATACTATCTTTTGCCTAATCACTACTAAGAACTATTTCTAATACTCGCAATTTCCCACAGCGTTACTACAATAGCCTACTGAATACCTATTTTCATCATCCTCTAACTAATTAATTATATCAACTTTTTTTTTCTATATTTCTTTTCCTCTAACTTTCCTTATGTCCTAATATCTTGAATAAAATTTTTACGATTTTCCACACTCTTTTCTCGATCTTCAACTTTCCTCGTTCTATCCTTGCCTAATACTTCTCACTAATCCTGCTTCACAATAAGTTCGTTTTACCATTCACTATTAGCTATATCCTCATTTTACTATCCCTATTCCTTATTAGGACTTAATATCTTTAACTTCTTCTAAATACTAAACTTATTCTAAATACTAAAATATATATTATCTCTTTCTTGACCTTCTACCCACTTCAACATCTATCTTTATATCCTTCTCTACTAATATTATTTATCCTAATCATTGTTTCACGACTGTAACAGGTTCGTTTTCTTTTCACTAATACCCACGGGCACTTTAAACTCTGTTTCCTCGACTAGTTCACTGACCGCACGGTTTCAACTCATCACTGTTTGCTTTCCTTTATTTTACTTGTTCTTCTTTCAGTATGTTTCACTATCCTAGCTTTTCTCTCCCGTCATATTTTCGCCTATAGGCTAATCCATGTCTCTATTGACCCATTTAACACTTCACTAGTCTCCTTAAATCCTTTATCCTAATTATCCATGAATTAATTAGAATAATAGTAGGTGCCAAATGTAGGGAATCGTGTAGGACCATTTAAAAAAAAAATCTGCAAATAATTCCCATGGCTTGTCAGTATATTTTTTCATTAATAAACTTTCTCGTATGTGATCGTAAAAACTTTGTAATTAATTTAACAGTTCATAGTATAAATGCGCGTAAAAATGACTTTCATACTCCATCGGCAAGTCTATCGTGCTATCAAAAAGGAGCGCGTTTATGGCAGTAAAACTTTTTAATAGCCTCCCTATAGATATAAAAAATGAAACTCAAAACATAAGATTATTTAGGGCCAAATTAAATAAATACCTAATTTCTCACGCCTTTAATTCTGTAAGTGAATTTACGACATTCAACAACGCTGCATGAATATTTGTCTTGTATTAAGTATTGATATTAAACCTTTCTGTTATACTAGTAGATGATATTGTAAAACTCTTCTGTAGGCTATACATTTCAACTAGATTGTGACTGTAATTAAGATTTTATAGTACTGTTAAGTTTATTGACATGTTCCATATTCTAGCTGGGAATATCATGGAATGTAAATAAATACAATACAATATAAACTGGTATTTCTTTCACAGACCTTGGCAACCTAAACAATGACTTTATTCAAAGCAGTGAATTAAACTTTTTAAATTACTCTCACCATGACAACACACACATTAGCAACAATAAAATCCATACATTCATTTCTAATTCACGAACAATACATTACAAAGAAAGGGCATACAATTAAAATTAAATTTAGATACCAGCAAAGAAAAAAAATATTGTGCAGCACACGAGAGTAAACAGATTATACTCTTTCATACTATAAATTACTATTATATAATTTATCTAGTAATTAGAATATAAATATTTTTTTAAGAAGTTATTACTGAAATTGTAAAATAATAAATTTTATTTTAGAAGATTTGTCAGTAAATATAAACAAAATGTTTTCATTTAGATAAATTATTATACAGATTATAAACAATTATCTACGGAGAATTCATCACAAAAATAAAAAGAAACAAGTTCTGTTTAATAAGTTACGGTTATATATAATTATAAACAATTCTGAATACATAATACCATATAATTACAAATAATATTAATTACTCGTAATACGGAAAGGTTTTATGTTCGGAATAAAGGGTGATATTTTGTCGAGGCCATCATACAGATGGAGAAAGACTAGACATAAAAAAGGCAAAACGTCGACATTTCACCGAGAAAGTTCGCTCAGACGATAGAGTTTGGGACTCGCAATCGGGAGGTCCCGGGTTCAAATACCGTAGCCGGCCATTCTGACTGGGGTTTTTCATGGTTTCCCTCAGTCATAAAGGCAAATGCCGGATTGAAAATGTACATACCATGACTCATCACCACCTCAAACACCAATATCATCAACATTAATCAAAATCTAAATAAAAAAATCAGTTATATCAACACAAGCCATCTACAACACAAATAGAAATAGGAATCAACAGTAGTAACGATGACCTACTGGTATACCCACAGTTCCTGAACACGCGATATGACACAGATGTTAAAGCGTGTATAAATAAACTTAACAAAAAAAAGTGACATCTCTAGTAGTGTTACCCGTTCAGATGTTTAACAAAATACAGGATGCATTGATTAAAAGAGATCAAGTTACTATACAGCATGGAAGCATATTTCGTTAAGGAACTCACGTGCTGCGACGCTTCGTTTCAGTGAAAGAAGGAATTACAAGTAGGGATAAAGTAAGTAGGTATGTGCAAATAACAAGCGATTTTGTGTCACATGATTCTGTGTGTTAATCCAGACAAAGAAAAAATATGTACAGAAAAATGAGACCAACGACGCATTGAACTGCACTGACCACTACAACAGAATGAGTGCAGTACAAGTACTAAACTAGTAGTAGTATTAGTATTAGTAGTATTTATTTATTTAACCTGGTAGAGATAAGGCCGTCAGGCCTTCTCTGCCCCTCTACCAGGAGATTCCAACTACAATATGAACAATAAAATTACAATTAGTATTAAATTTATAATTACAATTACAAATAACATTACAATTAGTATTAATTTACAATTACAATTACAATAAAATCAAAGTACGAAAAGATTACCTGAATAATTAAAGCTAGATAATTTATCATAGAGAAACAAAGAATATTTTATATTTACTGAATTAAAAAAAAAATTAAATCTAGAATAACAAAATTGTATAGTGATGAAATTACTGAATATTGAAATATTTTGTGATAGATTAAAGAAACTATTTACAAGAAATCAATTACTGACCAAGTGCCTAGTAAGTTTTCGTTTGAATTCAATTTTATTTCTACAGTCCCTGATGCTAGCAGGTAGACGAATAACACGGATAACAAGAGGTCGTACCAATGGAAGTAAACAAATGTGCTATAATCGATACCAAATGATACTGGGCTCCGGACGTAAACAAACCGAGTGATAGTAGTAATAACGTACCCTTCTTTGACTGAAGAGAGTAATTATCCGTTCCCGCCTTCTTGCAATGAAACGAAGCGACGCAGCCTATGGGTTCCTTAACAAAATATGCTTCCACGAAGGTTATCTATCTTCTCCCTAATTTTGTCGGTCTAATTTAGAGACACCCTGTATAAACAGTCGGAAAGTAATTATCCTAACGTCCTGAAATAAACACACGTATTTGTGGACATGTGCAGGATCAACATTTATTATATTTATTAACTCAACTAAAAATTGAAATTACCCACTTACACAGAAAATAAATGTGATAGGTTGAAACACATCCACAGAACTATGAGTACGTCTATGGGTACGCGAGCCCCAGTTTCAGAAACATTGTCACAAATATTATAATGTAGTGACAGCCATTACTCACTGTGAAAGTGCTACCACCACCTCGACCTAAACAGATCCATTGGACAGCTTATAAGTCTGTGCAATTACGAGACATCTGTTTATCACGTGATAGAGCGTTGCTAGGCAATCAAAGACACAGAAACTGCAGATCGACTTACCTTGTGCTGCTCGTCGATGTTTCTTTGTTTGCAGTAGGTTCCATTTCTTAAACTGATATCACTGATCGGGATATGAACAGCGTTCTCGCGCCTCGACAGCCATCTACATCGGTGGTCATCTGACTCGAACCGGAAGCACAGGGCCCTTCCTGCCGAGTTCCGTCTTCATTTTTAAACAGCTGATGCACTCATTTCACTAAAGAATGTCAGACGTCAAATTATGCAGATTTCGCACAGCCCGGATATTGGGAGCTGTCACACTGAACGAATCGGTGCGCGTTAAGTTCGTTAGCTTCCTCGATGAATGGCTGTTAACGTGACGCAACAAACATCAAACACTTTTAGTAACACAAACTTTCAGCCTCAGTCTTGCTCTGTCGGTCGATGGCTTCTCAACTGAAGAAGAGCGGTTCAATTTGCACGATATTTTTAAGGATAAAGACTAGGTGAAACAGGTTTTTCTTGCAGTACTTCGGTTTGTTTACTGAACCTGGTTTCTGCTATAAGAAGCCCGGACTTCTGTGTAATTATTATTTTACTTCTTGTTAATTCAAACCTAGAAAGCATACATAATATTAGCCAATTAATAATTACCATAAATTCCTTTACCGAAAGAGCTATCTATTCCTGAAAGCTACTTGGCAATAAATATGAAACATTAAAATGGCGAAACTCACATTTCGTATTTTCTAAAATAATTGTTGCTATTTACATTTTATAAGGAAATCTTCTGCAAAATAGGTGGAAACCCCGTTGAAAATTTGCACAAGTAAATATTGTGCATATGAATACAAAGTGTAACAAAAACATTTTAAGCCTTGGACTTAGAATATTCGCGACCAAATGCAGAAATGATTACACATAATCATAATACTGTATTTAAATTTTCCAAAACCTAATGGTCTGGAGCCGTACTAGGTTGCTTATTTCCGCTACCACTTTATCTTACCCAAGAAATTAAATCTGGAGAAAAATCGTTGAGATATATTACAAGATTGTAGCTATTATGTGTTTTTCATTTCAAATAAAAACTAATTACATTTTTACTAAGAATTTTTATTTCGTGCTCGCGGATAAATTTACTCGCATGTATTGAATATAAGCAAAATCCATCCAATAATTCAGAGGGAATCGCTATACACAGACAGACTCTGTTCAAAACAAATTTTTCAATACCAGTGATATTAAAAAAAGTAATTCCGTGAAAATCTCGAAATCTATGTTTTGTAGCACCGTAGTACATTATCTTATACCCCGTATAATGAGAAATAATTATTTTGTATATAATGCTGAAGTTAGGTTTCTCAACTACCTACGCGCTGAGTGGCAAATATCAAAGACTTGTATGCCCGAGTTTTTAAAATCGACTCGCTCTCATTTCCAGGTGTTAATTTGTTTCACTTCAATTCAGTAATTCGATACTACTATTATGTTCCTATTATTTTATTGGCAGCCACTGGCGTCGCTCAGGCAGTATCGCGTTTGCCTGCTGATCCGAGGTTGCTAGTTCTTTCCATGTGTGATCTATCATGAGATTTTTTTTTTTTTTTCAAAATCTGAGCCAATCTTAGCTTCGAGATCATCAGTATCCCCAGTCGCTTGGTACAGACACCATTCTTCACAGAATCCCCTCCTCCCAAAAGGGGTATGCGCCACGTCTGGAGAATTTGGAGACCATGTATTAGCCCACCATGGCTGCAACAGTCGGTGTTAAGTGTTTTACTATTAATGTATTACAGTCTTCAATAAATTGCCTACTTATTAAAAAGTTTTTGAAGGGCAAAGAAAAAAAAATAGAACATAATTAATAGAATTTGTCCATATTCATACCTCCTCCTACCCAATTGATGAACCGTTTATGATTGCAAATTAAAGTAATCTATTTATCATTAATAATGTATTACATATTTTTGTACAGCTTCTATTTGTTTCACATCACTAAACTACAATGCTGATGTAATATCTATGGAATACATTAATGTAATGTAAGCACATTTATCGGATATGAACTATAATGATAGTAGCCTATATGTGATAAGTGTGTTTAAGTAGGCTATCTCAGAACAAACAAAGAATACAGATTTAATTGCAAAATACGTTACAAACTTAAACTAAAGAAAAATTAAAAGTAGAAGCAATAGGAATAGTTATTGAACTTTCATGTAAACAAGTCTGTTACGTTGACCACACGACTGGTCCGCAATTGATATACAAGTTGGAAGTAATGTCTGTCAAGAGATATAACTTAAGCATCAGCTAGAAAGAAACTGTCTACTTATATTATCTTACAGATGTGTTAGAATCTGGTTCTCAAACCCTAAAACTCGATTTCAGCTTCATTAAGACATCCGTTTGCGATCTCCTTCAGAAATGGAATTTTCCACAATGCCAAACTAGCCAAGTCCCGGAAAAGGTTTCATTGACCATTACTGCTGCAATCCCTAGCTTAATTTACTGAAGCAAAATTTGAATTAGCTATGAGAAAAAGAGAAAGAAACATATCCAAGTCGTGAAAACGGCGTTTTCTAAGAACTATGTAAGGATGTAGAAGATCTTGTCACAACAAAGATACGCGATCTGAAATTAACATACAGAAAACAACAAACAGACGACATGCTAGCAGGCAAGTTTTCGAAGAGACGCTGAAAGTACAAAGAAAAGTTCGAGAAAGATCAATAAAGATATGAACACCGGGAAGATTACGTAGGTAATTTATCTATGAAATGTAGTCGTCGTCGATAGTTCGGTGGTTAATGTGTTTATCTCTGGATTCGAAGTGTCTTGAGTTGAAGTCCGGTCAGTAGAGATAAAATTCTTAAGTCTTCATTCGGAAAGAAATTAAAACTAGGAGAATGTGTCATAGATTTCAGATCCGTGAAAGAACGTTCCTCATGCAAAATAAATCATCACAGGTAATATCACAAAGCGCGAGTGAATTATCGAAGAGATGAGAATTTACGTGATATTTGAATATGATTATTTCACAAAATATAATAATAGACAAATAATGAACAAAAGAATATAACATAATTATATTACTCCGTACTATTAAATATGATATTTAAGATGCTAACTTTAAGGTGTTGAGATGTATAGCGAAGTAACAGCCGCCAACAGTTGGATTGCAAACAAGAAAGGACTTTCGACTAGTGAATGGATATCTAGCCTGAAAATGACAGTAAATTTAGCAGCTGTTCGTTCCGTTCCCGGCAGATCTCTCGACGGTACCCGGTGCAGACATGGCTGGCCGGAGATTGGAACTTTAGCACACGTCTTGGGATTCTGTGAACAGGGATTGCTCTTGAGGAACTCTAGACACCATCTTGTAAGATCCAATATTGCTGCCGCATTAAGAAATAAGGGCTGGATAGTAGAAGAAGAAATCTCCTGTCTAGCTGAAAATGGGTCAACGAGACGAGTCGATATTTTAGCGTACAATGCTCACACTAAACAGATCATCATTGTGGACCCCACGATACGTTTTGAAGTAGAATGTCATCACTCAGCCGAGGTCCACCTTGAGAAGAAGTCGATCTATGAGCCTACAGTCAACTATTTCAAACTGAAATATGCCTTAATTCACGTTGAGGTATTCGGTTTGCTCATAGGTGCTCGAGGGACTATACCAGCTTTTTTTCGAAGAATTTCGACGGCAGTTTGCTCTGCCAACATCTCTCAGGGATGACATTGTGATAATTGTGTTAAAAAAATCCTGCCAAATCCTAATTAATCACATGGTGCCACATTAATAGCAATTGTAATCTTTCACGCCCTTTTCTTTGTTTCCCTTCTTTAAAATTTAATATCTTTGTTTACATATGTATAATAATTTTTTTAAGATGTACTGAGTCCGTATGGGCTATCCTCAATGGGGGGCAGTTTAATATTATTATTATTTTTATGTTATTTTCATTAACGTCACGGTATTTTAGTAGCTAGAGCGCTGGCCTTATAATCCTGTGGGCCCGGGTTCGAACCCAGCATACACCCGACTTATAATTTGTGTTGGGCAAACTCGTGGTCTAGGTAGCACAAGGTTTTCTCCGAAAGCTCTGGTTCCTCCTTGGTATCCCAACAATTTCCATAATCATCTTATCCCATAGCGGGTATAGCGTAGACCAGCTTCCTATGACGCACCAAGGGCAACGAGTCTGTCGGTAAATTGGTCTATAAAACTGGCTTCATATGGGTGAATGACGAACACTTAAGTACATTCTTATATTTTCCACTGATTGTCATACCCTTAACCTCCTGCAATATGAAATTCACACATAAACATAAACGGCAAAATTAAACAAATATTTGAGAATATGTAATTTTATTTTGAACTGGGTGCCTTCATTTAGTGAATTATAGACAAGATGAGAACTCTTATGTTATTTTAATAATATGATTTCGCGAATATATTTATACATAAATTATGCCATACTGAACCAGATTTTATTATAAATTAAGATATTTAATACTTATTTTATAGCATGGCCGTCACGGCACACTGTATTATTAAAAAGACAATGCACATATTTAACATTTAAATATGAAGTGCGACAAGATAGGCCTATTAAACACTCATTAGGTGCGACAAAATTGTTTTGACAATATTGCAATTGATAGTTGCCTTTTATTAGTTAAAACTCAACAGATTCTTACACTCGATAGGTGCATTGGCACAAGTGGGAAATAGTTGGAAAAAGATATATCGTAACACCAAATCCCTTGTTTTGTGTGCATATATTGACAGGTCAAAATTATCTGAAACTACATTTGACTCTATTCATATACGTCTATGACGGGCAAAGCAGAAACGTAATAAGCAGAAATGTTCAAGAGATCTTAAGAGAAACCGTAATCATAAAATATTTTCATTTATATGCTTGCGGTACAGAAGATGATGTTCTCATCAGATTTTAGTCTCGCTCGGACAGTACAGTTTTTATGAGTAGTAGCCAAGAGTCGCCCAGCAATTGGTTCATTAAAATGTGCGGTTTTCGGTATTCAATTGTCACTCATATAGCCGAACTACCAATGAATAGAAGCGGGCGGAAAAATTGAACCAATTAATGTGAAACGTATAACACTTGATGCAGTCGTGATTGATTTATTCTTTTTTTCAGCCGCAATGTGATAATTTGTCAATTATGTTGCAACTGTCACTCTTTACGAGGGGAACACGAGCGAGACACATACAGGGCGAGAGCGGGTTGCGTGCCACTCGTTGGTAACTTCATTAGGAATGATTTGCGACGCAAGCCTTCCGGACTTGAATGTATTATTCTACAAAGTTTCGGAAAGTAATAGAATACTGTAACAATCCATTACATACTTTAATGAATATATACGTCATTCTTATTTTCCATCAACCATCGCCGTCATCTCCACCAACTATCGTCGTCGTCATCGTCACCATTGTCATCTCCACCAACCACCGTCGTCAGCTCCACCAACAATCGTCATCATCTCCGCCAACAACCGTCATCATTTCCACCAACCACCGTCGTCATCTCCACTGACCGTCGTCATTTCCACCAACCACCGTCGTCATCTCCACTAACCGTCGTCATTTCCACCAACCACCGTCGTCAGCTCGACCAACCACCGTCGTCATCTCCACCAACAATCGTCATCTCTGCCAACCACCGTCGTCATCTCCACCAACCACCGTCGTCATCTCCGCCAACAACCACCGTCACTTCCACCAACCACCCTCATTTCCACCAACCGTCATCTCCGCCAACCACCGTCGTCAGCTCCACCAACCACCGTCGGCATCTCCGCCAACAATCGTCGTCATCTCCGCCAACAATCGTCGTCATCTCCGCCAACCACCGTCATCTCCGCCAACAACCGTCGTCATCTCCGCCAACCACCGTCGTCATCTCCACCAACAACCGTCGTCATCTCCACCAACCACCGTCATCTCCACCAACAACCACCGTTATTTCCACCAACCGTCATCACCACCAACCACCGTCGTCAGCTCCACCAACCACCGTCGTCATCTCCACCAACCACCGTCGTCATCTCCACAAACCACCGTCGTCATCTCCACCAACAACCGTCATCTCCACTAACAACCGTAGTCATCACCAACAACCGTCATCTCCACCAACTGCCATCGTCATCTCCTCCAACCACCGTCATCTTCACCAACCATCGTCGACGTCATCTTCACCAACCATCATCATCTCTACCAAGCATTGTCGTCAACTCCAACAACAATCATCATCATTATCGTTGCCATCGTCGTAATCGTTACCACCACTGTCGTTCTAATGGTTACTATCATCGTCGTCATTTTCATCATCTCTGCCAGGGACTTGGGTCTCGGCTCTTTATTCTTGTCGTTTTAGACATTCAAAAGAAGTATTAATTTTTAATACAAGATGTTACAAAAAATCTAACTGAAATGATCATTTTAGATTATATTTTTATGTTATGTGTCACAATAGACGTTGTGTTGCTGCCATGATTGCACGGATCTTTGATAGCATGGAGTACGTAGTAAACAATGACAGATTCCATGTGGGGCATATATTTGTGTAAATATGGTCAAACAGAGCTTTTAGTTTTGTACTCTGGTTACTTTCAGTTACCCTTTATTTGCAACATCTTGTACATGATAAAACACATCGCAGGGAATTCAGGTAGATTAATTTCCACAACTGAAGTTCAGTAGAATCACTCATAAACGTTACCACTATGCAATAACACAGTCTAGAGCAGTATTCATAAACAGTGTTTTGAGGCAATCATGTCAAGGATTCGGATACACAGCATGCGTATACTCGCCTCTCTAAGCGCTAATGTGTATTTTGTGAATATAGCGAAGTATGCCTGAGGAGGGATTTTACCAACGTGCTATAGGATGTTCACTCTATTCGTTTCGCATTAAAAATTCTCAGCAACCGCATATTGGAGAGAACTTCCCCTTAATTTTCCGTAACATCTCACTGTCTCTCTAGGCAGGGTAAGTCATTATAAGTAATATAACACCATAAAATCATTGTTCCTCCAACTTGTGTAGGCGTAGTGGATGGTGCAGATGATAAACACATACATTTGTCTCAGTACTACTTATTGCGAGATTAATTCTAGTGTATTGTAACAATATTCGTATATTTCTATAGAATCTTACTGAGGCACAGGAATGCTTAACCCCTGCATGGTTTTAATAGGGTTGGCTACAAGCTGTTTAAAATTCCGGGCGCCGCGTAATGGAGTCGATCATGAGATTTTATAACCAGATTATTACGTTCGAGTGGGGGTGAAGGTCTGCTGAACACTTAAGGGGTGGATATTAGTACATTGATTGCAGTGCACGTAATTATATCTGTTGCACTCTACAGCCCCACTTCAGCAAGGGTTGCAGGGTACCGACCCAAGTTTAAATTCATAACACAACTGTTTCTCAATACGATTATTCAAGTTTGTTTTTATTTATTATCGGATAAAAACGTTATTTCAGGCCCATTTTTGTGTATACCTTCATGAATCACCCCCCCCTCGTAAGTGTGAACCTTGTGAAACGTATGGAAGTGTAATGAGAAAGTTTCTGTTACCGTCACGCTAATGTTTGGCAAGTTAAGGGAATATAGAACTATCTCGACAATGTTAAATTATGTCTTATATAAGGAGTTTTTTCTTGTAAACTGTTTAAGATAAACAACCAATTTTTTGGAGCTCATGTACACGTAACTTGACTTTATCCCGAAATGGTAATATTTCTTAAATTTATTTTCTTACTGACAAATCATTTTTCATCATTCGTATATTTTTTCGACGACTTTCAAAATACATTATCCTCTGTAACATCTCCAAAATTTAACAAATTTCAGAAACACTGTTTCAGTATATGTGCAGGTAAAACATCATCCAAATAGACAATTCTGGAAAATTTCAGCTTTCTAGATTAAAATATAGAAGCTGAGTAAAGCTTCTTTTTCTATAAAAAAAACTAAACTACAGAAAATAATCATTAAAAATAAGACATATTGTATACATACACTAAATTCTTCGCATGTCGTAATTAGGCCTTTGAGATGGGCAGGGCATGTAGCACGTATGGGCGAATCCAGAAATGCATACAGAGTGTTAGTTGGGAGACCTGACGGAAAAAGACCTTTGAGTAGGACAAGATGTAGATGGGAGGATAATATTAAAATGGATTTGAGGGATGCGGGACATGATGGCAGGGATTAGATTAATCTTGCTCAAGACAGGGAACTATGGCGGGCTTATGCGAGGGCGGCAATGAACCCCCGGATTCCTTAAAAGCCATTTGTAAGTATATAAGTACATAGACTACGCCCACTCCTTCGAAAATCGGAAAATTAACATTAATATAACTGTAGTATAATCATAATTATGTTATATATAGGGACACCCGTTTTCTGCAAATTATTTTTTTTTCATGAATTTCTCCTAATTGGGTCAGGGAGCTAAAGTTATCATAGGTATGAACGAGACTCGGTCATATCTATAAAAATAATTTTAACTCTCTTGACTCAATTAGCTGAAATTTGTATAAAAAATCATTCGTAAAAATCAGGTGTACCTTGTTATATACCAGAGTACCATTTTAAACAGGAAATAAAGAATAAACTGAAAAAAAAAAATCCGCCAAAATTATTTGCGTTGAAATAAAAACTTGTCTATTCTTACCTCCTCAGAAAATTGAAAAATTAATATGGTTACAGCTTTAGTACAGTCATATGTGAAATTGAATATGGGCGGAGTGATAGTGGGAGGAAGAAGAATAAAGAACATAAAATTAGCTGATATGGCGTTGTTACCAGAATAGGAGATATTAAGGGATATGCTATTGGAGCTAAGCGGTAGCTTTGAGCAGTATGGGATAAAGATAAATGCAAATAAGACGAAGATCATGGTCATAGGAAGAAAAATAAAGAAGGTGAATTTGGGAATTATAAATGAGACAGTAGGACAAGTGAACAGCTTCAAATACTTGGGATGTACTATAAGTAGTAACATGAGCTGCTGCCAGGAAGTCAAAAGGAGGATAGGAATTGCCAAGGAAGTTTTTAATAGAAAGAGGAGCATCTTCTACGGACCTCTGGAAAAAAGAAGTAAGGAAGAGACTAGTTAAGTGCTTTGTATGGAGTGAGATATTATATGGGCAGAAACATGGTCATTACGACGAAGTGAAAAGAAGCTAATGTATTTGAAATGTGGATATGGAGAAGAATGGAACGTGTGAAGTGGACAGACAGAATAAGAAATGAAGCTGTGTTGGAAAGAGTGGGTGAAGAATGATGCTGAAACTGATCAGAAAGAGAAAAAGGAATTGGGTGGATAACTGGCTGAGAAGAAACTGCCTACTGAAGGATGTACTGGAAGGAATGGTGAACGGGAGAAGAGTTCGGGGCAGAAGAAGATATCAGATGATAGACATTAAGATGTATTGATCGTATGAGGAGACAAAGAGGAAGGCAGAAAATAGGAAGATTGGAGAAAGTTGGGTTTGCAGTGAAAGACATGCCCTTGGGCATAACATTGAATGAATGAATGAATGAATGAATGAATGAATGAATGAATGAATGAATGAATGAATATGTGAAATTGACACTTTAAAGAGAAGAAACCAAGTAATAAATTGGAAAAAAAATAAAAATGAAAATTTCGACTCAAAATCCAATATCATTCCCCCAAATATTGGTGTAATATGAAATAACTTACATTAAGATAGACTTGTTTAACTTGTGAAGTGAAATGTGTAATAGTAATATACGATTCACATGGAGGTGGTGGTGGTGATTATTATTATTATTATTATTATTATTATTATTTCGCTTAGTCGTTCATATAGTCTATCTACGTATTTAAGACATCTGACTCGTAGTAAAAGTTGCCATGGTTTCAGGCCGACTATCCAGACGAATTTTTTAAACTGATCAATGATATTGTATTTAACAGACACTATTTAATATTTGTTGTGGTCAAATAATGGTGTGGAGTTTTTGGAATATTGTTAAATAAATACACATTAAGCAAGGAACATTTCCTATTGAAATGGAAAAAAGTGAAGCGAAAACAAGTGAATATAAACATTAATATCAGCAATAATATCTCTGTTATGCAACCACTCCGCTTCCAACAGCTCTCATCCTGCGCAGCATGGGACGCAAACAAATGACTGCAGTAATCAGGACGGGGAGCCACCTCATCCCCTGCATCCATTAACGGGTTCCAAAAACAATTTATTGCGGTGGGCTGCTTATCTGGTAATCTCTGGCGCATGGTGTTCCTCACTCAAGCCCACACATATTCCATACGATTCATATCTGGGGAGCAAGAAGGCCGGCCCATTACTTGATACCCTGCCTCCTTCCAAACCAGTGATGAACACCATGAGCAAGGTCAACGTGATGAGTATCTCGGCACAATTCAAACTATTTTCCACGATAGCTCATCATTATGGAGAGATCAGGATGTATGTAGAATACGTCTTCTCGTCTTTATAATTAGTACCAGCAGAACTTCGTTAATTGCATACGATGAGGTAAAAATATTGAATAGCAGAAATATTTGAAATGAAATTATTAGTCTTCGATTTTGTAGACATATTAATTTATAAAAAGGCATACGACTCGGTTAAGAGAGACGTTTTATGTAATATTCTTATTGAATTTGGTATTCCCAAGAAACTAGTTCGATTGATTAAAATGTGTCCCTGTGAAACTTACAGCAGAGTCTGTATAGGCCAATTTATATCTCATGCCTTTCCAATTCACGGCGGGCTAAAGCGAGGAGATGCACTATCACCTTTACTTTTTAACTTCGCTCTAGAATATACCATTAGGAAATTTCAGGGTAACAGACAGGGTTTGGAATTGAACGGGTTACATCAGCTTCTTGTCTATGCGGACGACGTGAATATGTTACGAGAAAATCCACAAACGATTAGGGAAAACACGGAAATTTTACTTGAAGAAAGTAGCGATTGGTTTGGAAGAAAGTCCCGAAAAAACAAGGTATATGATTATGGATTATGTCTCGAGACCAAAATGCTGTACGAAATAGAAACATAAAAATTGAGAACTTATCTTTCGAAGAGGTGGAAACGGATGATCGTCATCCCTATAACCGAGGTGTGTTGTAGTGTACTCTACAGACTTTACAGAATAAAAGCCATCGGCGAAGCTCGATCCTAAGTGGCGCTCGTATATGGGTTTGATTCCCGCTTGGGCTATTACCTGGTTGGGTTTTTTCTGAGGTTTCCCCCAACCGTAAGACGAGTGTCAGGTAATTATGGCGAATTCTCGGCCTCATCTCACCAATCCAATCGACGCTAAATAACACAGTAGTTGATACAGCGTCATTAAATAACTAAAAAAACATATAGAATGAATAGGTTTCATTAAAAGTCACGTTTCCCTTCATGATGGCAGTTCGAGAAGTATCGGCGAATTGTGCAGATTAAATATTTCATTCTTGGAGAAAGGTTGGAAAGATTACCCTACTGTACGTTTCAAGAAAATACAAAAATTCTGTTCTAGAGTGAATAAATGCCTCGTTCCAGATCTTGGACGTCCACGCACAACTTACGCCTACTTGTATATCTTCCACCTAACTGCTGAGAAAGTTGAGACATTGAACTGTCTTCCTATCACAGACGCCGAAGATCTCCCCCTTTGGATGAGGTTTATAAACTGGTGCCTCCGACTTCTCTCTTTTATCTGTATTCTGGCTCATGCCCTCATTGACAACAAACAAATTGAGTTGTCCGAGCTGCTCAGAGCAATCCCGACCCTAACTCGAGTATAAACACGTCACTACTTTAGAAATAAACCACAAGGAGCAGCAGTAAGGATTCTACCGAGACTCTGAATGAAAATAATGCCAATGGTAAAATATAAAACATTCCTATTTACTCTTTCTTCAGAATGGGCCTCACTTTAATAACTATAATGTTTTTAGCACTAAAAATATTCTGAGCAGGAAATCTGGATAAAAATAGTAAGAAAAGTTATCAAGTCTGAAATATAAAATTTATGACATTTAAGATGCTAGATAGATTGAAAGGAATTAATGTCAAGAAAATATCGTTCCGTAACAAGGTAAAAATTACAAAAATTGTTATAAAGGATAAAATAATTATGATAAACATAATAATTGTAATAATAAAAACAATAAATATGAAGACTATAACAAACTTGGGTAATAAATAAAACAGATTTTGAAAAGTAGAAGCTACAGTTCTTCAGATCTCTGCTGGACTCACTCAACTAGAATAAATAGAAACACACAGATATCGGGGAAACCAACAAAGTTCAGAATATAATAGAATAAATTAAATTACAGCAAGAAATACTGAAAAGACTGTAAATAAAATGAGTGCATAAAGGATTCCTAAACAAGCTTTCTCATACCTGTCAGTAGGATGAAAAGATTTCGAGCGACCAAGAAATAGATGGAATGACAAGATTGGTTTCAACAGCAATAGGCTACTGAAACATGACAAGGGAACTATTTAATCCGGAGTCGATGATGATGAATATAATTGTGATTAAGAAATATCTGCAATAACAAGCTTTCCTTCGCCCAAAGAATATTTTGCTGGTCCACAGTTTTCTATCGGCGTCATCTTCATTTGCCAGACCACGACAATTTACATGCTTCTTTGGTATTCCTTCTTTTTTTCTCTCTCTCTTTTTTTTTTTTTTTGCTCGCCAATCTATAATTTTTTGCAGTTATAATAGAATCTATGATTTCAGAAAGGGCTTAAGTTCAATTTTTATGAAAACTAGTTGAGATTAGCTTCATAACTCCTGAAGATAGACCCATCGATGCATCATTGAGCACAGAAAGTAAACTCAGTCCAGCATTTCTAATGTGTGAAATTCTACTCTCTTTTTTCCCCCGTTGAGTGCAGAAAGTTCTGCAGTCCAGAACTGGGGCACCTTTATGCAATCAAATATCGGCAAAAATATATACATAAGGTCTAATATTATGAAACAATCATTTTCTTATAATTAATATTCTGTTTCATTGTTAATATTTTTGTTATTTAACTTTTCATTCTGAGTAGCTGATCAGTGTACAAGTGCAAACATGGCATCTAGTAGTGATAGCAAAGAAGAAGTAGCAGTGAATAATTGTAATAGAGGCATTTCTAATCCATCTGAATATAAAATAAATAAGATAGAAATTGCTGAATCAAATGGGCTGGGACATACGAACTATGCAGGTAAAACAGTGCCTGCTAAGACCGTTGGTGAGTCATGTACTGTCGATTGAACTGTTTTTAAAATGTTTTAAAAACTATCTTAAAAATATATTTAATGTTAAATAACATACATTATTGCATATTTCATGTACTTTTACTAAAATAATTAACTAACCAATTAAAACTGTCAACATCTGTTGATTGCAGTCAACAATTTTAAAAATTAGTAACACACTAACTACAAGTGAAATTTGTTTCAGTTAACGTTTAATCAGTAAGCATATATGTATACTTTTAAAGAAATAACAACCAAGTTCTTTTAATGTGACCCAGAAAATGCTAAACACTTTTCTCAGTTTCCTCAGAAGTAGATTTTCTGGACTTAGGTCCTTTTTGCAATCATTGATTCAATAATATATTGTGATATTCATTTGCGCTTTCTAACAACATGTTAACATTTTTCCTTTGCTATTTCAATAACAGAACTGTCTTCTTCATATCACATATAATTGTAATGAGTTTACAGGTATAACAATAATAATAACAATAATAATAATAATAATAATAATAATAATAACAACAACAACAATAAATAATAATAACAATAATAAATAATAATAATAATAATAATAATGAAAATAATAATAAAAAGGGGAAAGTCATACCATTAATTCTTGCACCACCTGAGAATTTATAATTACTTCAAAGTTAACAAAAACAATGTCATCGAAAAACACAACTTTACTGAATTTCAAGATAGCTCTCCAATTAAATAAGTTATAATGAAAATGTTTTTTTTTTTATTATTGAAAGTCGCTTTAACTACGAGGTATATTAAGACTGTCTATTGGAGATGGGTACATTAGCTCTCTGTTTTTGCTACCGTCTACCGGACAATATGCATACATGTGTATTTGTTTTGTCTTTACGAGAGCTGGATTCAGGACGAGTCCGTGCACTTAGGCTGTTTTGGCCCTTTATGCGCCCTTATATGATTGTCTAAGTCCGACAGTTAGCCTAGATGGCATTCGTGAATCTGACGCTGACAGGTGGGCCATCCTGCCTCAGCCTCAGATAAAGACAAGTCTCATTTCTAATGTTTTAAAGCTGAGCTATCTGAAAATGTTTAATGTGAGATGTAATGTTACTTGTTTGGAATTATTGTAAATATGGGTTTATAAATAATATTTTGAGTGTAAAATCTGTACAATTAGGAAGCTTATGATGAAGGTTCATGGATATGAGTGAAATATTATGATTATGATTATGATTATGGTATAGCTGAATTCCATCAAACGACAACATTATCAACAAGAGGATCGGCGTTCTGTCCTTAGTATATCTTGAAATTAACGAGGAGGAGAAAGATTTAAAGGGAAATTTTCTTACATTCTCCTAATTTTTCATTTCAATTCACAGTTCTCTCTTTTCATCTTGTCTGCGTCTAGTAAACTTTGTACTTCAAAGGCATTGTGAATAAATCGGTAATTTATTGTCACCGCTACAGAAGGTTCTCTGATCCATGCCTACTTTCCTTTCGCATGCTTGCCTTACCGATACAAAGCCAGCAGACACACATTTCTATTCTCGTGCACTGTGAGATTCGATAAATTGGCGTCCTGCATCGAGAAGAGAACGCACCAAAGTAACTGACATCACGTCAAATGATTTGCAGACAGGATGCACGAGAACGGAGAATGTCAACTTGTAGCGAATATGTCAATACCAACGGCTCCATTTCCTAAATTGCATCAATATTTTTTTGCAGAATGCTTTCTTTTTATTGGGCTATTTTACAACGCAGTATCAAAATCTCAGGTTATTTAGCGTCTGAATGAAATGAAGGTGATAATGCCCGTGAAATGAGTCCGGGGTTCAGCACCGATAGTTACCCAGCATTTGCTCATATTGGGTTGATGGAAAACCCCGGAAAAAACCTCACCCAAGTAACTTGCCCCGACCAGGATTCGAACCCGGGCCACCTGGTTTCGCGGTCAGATGCGCTAACAGTTACTCTACAGGTATGGACCGAATTGCTTTCTTACGTTTCCATAGAAACAAAGAGCTGTGAAATATTTTCCATGCGCTCTCATCACCGTTCTAAAACTTTCAGGTACAATTAAAATCCATAAGGGATACTAAGTCAGAGTTCTTACAAGTAATGGTAAAAATCAGTATGAGTTTTTCTGTACCAAAAATGTTTCTTGGGCACTTACAAAGTTGATAGGAAGATTTTTTTTTTCTCTACGTTTTCTTTTAGGTCCAGGAGTGATTTTTATATAGGCCTACTCCATACTTAAATATTACATCCCCTATCATATGTCTGCTTTTTTCTAGAAGCTATAATTTTAGATGTTCTAAATGCCACCGGCGTGGCTCAGTCGGTTAAGGCGCTTGCCTGACGGTCTGAAGTTGCGCTCGGGCGCGGGTTCGATCCCCGCTTGGGCTAATTACCTGGTTGGGTTTTTCCTAAATTTTCACCAACCGTAAGATGAATGCCAGATAATCTATGGCGAATGCTCGGCCTCATCTCGCTATCACCAGTCTCATCGACACTAAATAACCTCGTAGTTGATACAGCGTCGTTAAATAATCAACTAAAAGAAAATATATTAGCCTATATTATCTGAGATCTATTGTTGAGAATGTAAATAAAAGCTATGAATAAATAAATGTATGATTTTCGAATTTTATTGAGCCTGAACTAACCTAGATATCAAATTTCTCAATGTTAAAATAGTGGCCATTAAACAGGGTCCAGCTCTCGTAACGACAAGCCAAGTAGCTAAACATGTCTGCAGATTATCCGGTAGACGGTAGCAAAAACAGAGAGCTAATATACATATTCCCAATAACCTCGTAGTTAAAGCGATAGGGTTGGAAGTAAATCCCGAAATGACTAAGTATATGATTTCGTCTCGTGATCAGAATATTGTACGAAATGGAACTATAAAAGTTGGAGATTTATCCTTCGAAGAAGTTGAAAAATTCAAATATCTTGGAGCAACAGTAACAAATATAAATGACACTCGGGAGGAAATTAAACACAGAATAAATATAGGAAATGCCTGTTATTATTCGGTTGAGAAGCTTTTGTCAACTAGTCTTCTGTCAAAAAATCTGAAAGTTAGAATTTATAAAACAGTTATATTACCGGTTGTTCTGTATGGCTGTGAAACTTGGACTCTCACTGTGAGAGAGGAACAGAGATTGAGGGTTTGTGAGAGTAAGGTTCTTAGGAAAATATTTGGGGCTAAAATGGATGAAGTTACAGGAGAATGGAGAAAGTTACACAACACAGAACTGCACGCATTATATCCTTCACATGACATAATTAGGAACATTAAGTCCAGACGTTTGAGATGGGCAGGGCATGTAGCACGTATGGGCGAATTCAGAAATGCATATAGAGTGTTAGTTGGGAGGACAGAGGGGAAAAGACCTTTGGGGAGGCTGAGACGTAGGTGGGAAGATAATATTAAAATGGATTTGAGGGAGGTGGGATATGATGATAGAGACTGGATTAATCTTGCTCAGGATAGGGACCAATGGCGGGCTTATGTAAGGGCGGCAATGAACCTCCGGGTTCCTTAAAAGCCAGTAAGTAAGTAAGCAAGTAAGTAAGTAGTTAAAGCGACTTTGAATAAGCCTAAAAATAATTGGAGAGCTATCTTGAAATCGTGTAAAGCAGTGTTTTTCGAGTATATTGTTTTCGTTAACTTTGAAGTAATATGATAAATTCTCAGATGGTGCAATTAATTGTATGACTTTCCCTTTATTATTATTATTATTATTATTATTATTATTATTACTACTATTACTATTTATATAGATGCAATAAATTATTAACGTGTTCATAAATGAAGGTTTGAATTTCATTATAAAAATTAGTAACGTTACCACTGTTAACCCGCATATTAGAGAAGACAAGTAATGTGTGATATGGCTCTCATTTTTCTTCGCAGTCAACAAAGATCGCATGTTCTTCAACGCAATATGGTAATTACTTTGAACTTCCGCACCACGCATTAGTCAAGAAGAGCATAGTGGTCGATGCTGATTTCATATTCATCCTCACTCCAGTATCACTGCCTAATCCAGTGTGTAAAACAATTTAAGAAGCAAAGTTTAAAAATAAAGTGTTTTCACAGTGACATCAGCAGTCTCACCTCACGTTCACAAGCTCTTATCTTTATTTGGGTTGATGCAGCGCCAAACAAAATTCGAAGAATACAATCTTTTCAAAACAAAGTAATACGAACTGCTGTTAATGCACTATGGTTTGTTCGAAGTTCACAACTACATACTGTACTCCAACCAGGAGAAAGTCTCAGGGGATTGAGACGCAGCGGGGAAATGCTATGAATGAATGTTGATGTCATAAGGTCACACACGTGGGTACACGCATCTCCATTGTCTAACTCTCAAAGCATAAACGATAACACTGATACACACATATTTATACTACCCTAGTTACGAAATTAGATCACGGTTAATCTCCTGGTCTTTTAATCCCTCCATACAGGAAATAACATATGCAGGAGAGCGCATGTTTTTTAAACTGACGTTATAACGGTAATATTATGCATCTACTTCGCTCCAATAGATGACGTAATAGTAAGCACATTCCTTTCGCGGTTAATCTCCTGGTTGGAGAACAGTAGAGAACTGGGATTATACATTGTACAAGAATTCATCCATAGGCAGACAAAAATACTCTTCTCACACCTTAACAATGTCTCAGGAGCAGATTTCTTTTCTCTCGGGAAAAGATCCACTCAACTCACAAAAAACCGGCTCAGGAAATTTGAACCAGGTTTGATAATAATCTTTAATACCAATTATTAGTAAATTTGGACTAAAAATGGTACCTCGTTTGGACCAGTATTTTTACGATTGACAACACAGCACCCGCGGATATAACGTAAAGTTAAGAGGAGTCACAGGAGCTTAGTACAGCTCAGAACGTGCACATAAATATCAATATGACATAATAAGTATCATCAAAATGCAACGGGGCAAACAGTGGTCCCTAATAGATAACTATAAGTTTAATGAAGTGAATCGAGTAAACGATAGTACTATTCCTTTCAGATGCACTTATCGTTAAATGTAAAGCAAATGCTCAATGACATGAAATTTTAAACGAAGCAATAACGGTTACAAAATTTCCACATAATCACGAAGAAATGAATTCCAATGAAGTGAAACTAGACACTATATGAACAGCAGTGAAACGTAAAAGAGGGAAACAAAATATTTTAAGAAAATAAACAGAGAAAAGCTATTTCTATTGGCTAAAATTTGCGGAAGTAAAACAACTCGGCTGTGGTATAATAAATGTGTCGGCATGAATCAACAAGTGCATTCTTGAGATTTTATTTTATTTCTGACAAATTTTAAAAACCTCGTAAGTTATTTTTTTTACTTCGTTATTTAACGACGCTGTATCAACTACGAGGTTATTTAGCGTCGATGGAATTAGTGATAGCGAGATGATATTTGGCGAGATGAGGCCGAGGATTCGCCATAGATTACCTGACATTTGTCTTACTGATAGGAAAACCTCGAAAAAAAAAACCCAATCAGGTAATCAGCCCAAGCGGGAATCGAACCCGCGCCCGAGCGAAACTCCAGATCGGCAGTCAAGCGCCTCAACCGACCGAGCTACGCCGGTGGCTGATAAGTTATATAATGACAACATTTTTAACAATATCATTGGACGGCCTATGGAAACGCAAATGTTGTCTTTTCGGTCGAAATGGTCTGCTTTCACTGATCTAAACAAGTTGTCTCTTCTGGTCCAAACAGGCGGTTATTAATGTACATTGGTCCAAACGGTATGCGGCCCAAAAATCAAGAGCCGTCATCCACAGGACATTCTACTAGACCCTTCCGGTTCATCCACTACATCTAATGAAGATATAACTTCATAAATTTATCAAATAATTATTTTTCAAACATTCTTTTTTGTCACAGAGGAATCTATAATTTTGGCTGACCACCTCCTTATTATTTACTTACTGTTGTGTTATTTATTTTCTCACAGATCTGTAAAGCGCTACAACGATGAACGATCAATAAAATCTATTAAAGAAAGAAGATCTTATCCGAAGTCAATAAACGAATTAACATTACAACATACATCTTAAGAAACCAGTACCTGGAATCAAAGTACACTAGATGTGCACAAAGGAAACCCAACGTTTTCTTCACGATCAAGAATGCATAAGGAAGTTTCGAGTTACGAATTGACACAGTGCACTAACAGGGGTTCGGAAATTCTCATCTCGCCGCAGTTTTCATCAAGCAAAAACAGCAACGCATTGTTTGGTGATATTGATTAAAGTGTCCAAAAGAAATGCTTCATTATTCGATAAAGCCCTGCGGGTTGTTTTATTGACATACGCCCGCCATGTTAATTACATTACTCTGCCGAGATCCAATACACGGGAATGTTGTGCTGTGTTTACTGCTGCCTTCAAGAACGGGGAAACTCGACGCGAAATGTTTGGCACGCGTTTATTTGGACACAGAGTTGTTGTAAAGGAAGTGGGAAGTAAATTAACTCCAATCAATGTTGCACTTGAGAATTACAAACGAGGAGAGTGAAAGAGTGAAGTTTTTAGTCGGTTATTTAACGATGCTGCATCAATCATTCTTACTTTATATCGTCTTAAGGTCGATTTCACCAAACATATTTAACTTTAATTATTGTTACTCAAAGTCTTTTTAATTGACACTTAAAGGGACAGTGCATTTTACTAACACAAATTGAGCTTTAAGCGCTCATTAAACTACATATTTAAGTTAATTGGCCAATATTTAGTCATTTAAATAATTAATCCTGCATTAACGACGATAATTTTCATCATGGCGAGGACAATGGTGGACTTATGATTTTAAGAGGATAATTTCCGAAAGAGAAGATTATTCTAATACAATGAACAAAAAAAATTTGAAAAAGCGGTTTAGACTGAGCAAAACATTAACATTGTAGCCTATATTTTGAATAGTAGAGAAGGTGATTTAGAATTTCCAACTGATAGTTAAGTATGGTACTTCATAATTATTTAAATGATACATTTATTGATGAAACGTTTAATCACTCTCAGGTTTCCTAAAATACAGCAACTGAATGACAAATTTATCATGTAGGCCTAATATTACATTCGAAGGCATTTAAATAGAGCAAATCAATTAAGTCTTTCCATTTTGCAAGTTGCATGATATTTCCTTGCATAATATATCGGTATTTTCATATTATCCAGTTTTGTTTTCAATATTGCAAAGACACTGGAATAAGGTATTTTTGTATTGAAATTCTGTCGACCTATTTCCAGCCTTTTCTCCTTTTCTTCTGAAGTATGCCCATCCGTCTTTTTGTTTTCGATGATTTTAATGTGTTTTAAGGTTACCTATGTTTATGTTATTTTATGCTCGACCATGCCGAAATGTAGTAATTATACATCTGGTAGCAGACCTTTAATGTATGTCATTAAAGTACACCTACTCATTAAAGGTCAGGTCTTTCAGCCAATGACGACTCAGGTTACAACTGTTCAGCCAATGACAGGTCAGCTTTCTACCGTTATAAAACCGCAAGTATCGATTATTCTCGGATAGGCAATCGAAAGGGAATTAGCGAAAAGTCACGGAGGCTGGAAATCCAATACTGTCGCATAAGGTTATGTTCTGTTACTATAATAATTAGCGTTAATTGTAAATAATATTCAAGTAAATTCAATTTGTCATCTCGTTTTTCAATGTCGAATTTAATAATCAAGGTTATAATATTATAATATTATCAAGTTTAACGGGACTACTTCAAGGTCAATGACATTATTGTTCCTCGGAAAAAATCAATACTTTGGCGTCTGCTCACATCTCACAATTCACGACCTAGAACAAGGTCACTTCCGATCTTGTCAGTTACAAATAAAATGTGTACATCTGAATACCGGTAATTTCAAGTTAGAAATATGGTCGAGCATAAAAAGTCGTATGAAACTCGCCTATAATGGTAATTAAGAATCTCGTATGAAAATTATGAAACTCGCTTGCGCTCGTTTCATAAATATCCATACTCGATTCTTAATTACTATCATTATAGGCTCGTTGCATAATGTACTATTATTGCTGTAGTATAACAAATGAACTCACTTAAAAGTCACTGCTTACATCAAATACCTTACTATTAATAATACCGGACAGCATTGACGTGAGTGCCAAATATCGCGGACCTGACATCTAATGGAGCGGCGTGGAATTACTTCACAAATACAAATATTAACATAACGGGAATCGGACTATTGTTTAAAACGTGGGGTACTAATGTGGAATAATATTTGAAATACTTAAGAAATGTTAAATAGTATTTAATGTAATTTATATCGAAACTGCATATTATGAGAAATATTGCTTTATGTATACCCATTGCTGACAACTGCAAAGATAAAATTGGTAGTAATGTGATGCTTGTAGTAATTAGTAAAGGCACGTGCATAACAATAAAACTTAATTTGATAAAACCTTAAAATTTCCAATACATTTTAACTTCTATTTATTTATTAGGCCTAAATAAAAAAAAAGATAATTTTTATTTTTCTATCGACACAGAGACAAAGGCATTAGGCCTAATAAAGAATTTTGTTCACTCACGTTTTATGAACTTTCGGAAATCGAAAGTACGATTTGGAGCAATTTGTAATGCTGTAATTGTAGCAATTATAAGCAGCACATATACACCCTGAAATTTTAACACAGCTCTGATTAATTAAACTATTAACTAGCCCAGCAACATTATGCATTGCAGTTGATTACAGCTTGTTTCGCGAGAATCGCCACACCGGCCGCCTAGGTAGCAGCACCAGCGTCGTTCGCGCGCAGACTGCTAGCTGTCCGGTATTATTATAGTAAGATATTTGCTTACATTAACAAGGCACATGGCCTTCGAAATTACGATTTTACTATGGTTCCGAAGGCCGTGATGACTTAATTGTCAATTGAATTAAATGGCTTTATTTTAAATACGTAATAGTTTTGGTGATGCAAACAAATTAAATGTGATTTAACTTCCGTATTTAAGTTAAATTTCAATTAATTACTTGTGAATTAGTAACATGTTAGTGAAATAGGTTCTTAAAGTTTGGGAAAACCTCCGAAAAACCCAACCAAGTAATCAACCCTTTCAAGCCATATTGCAAAGTTGGTAGTACTACCACACTATAGAACTTTACCATAATCTACTTCTCTATGTAAGAGTGAATTAATTTCAATCATGCTCGGATTGCTTACGTTTAACTTTTGTATAAACGTCTTACAAAGTGAGAGGAATGTTATGTGTGTATTTTAATAGATACTACATGCCGTAATAAAGTAACAATCCTGTACGTATAGCGTAAGGTCAAATCATAAATTTTATTTCTCCCAAGGATTTTACGGCATAGTCTGACAATAACCTGTCTCTAACCTCCACTTCTGGCACGCGATGTTCTCAATTCTCTGTACTCGAGGCATGTTGTATAGTGCTTAAGACATGTGACTGGCATCTTATGCCTGATAGAATACCATGAAGTTATCCTCCTCCAACATTCGAATACATTGTTCGCGTACTGCAATTACCGAAGTTCAAGTTATTCACGGAAAGACAAGTTTAAAAATTTCCGCTTATAATCGCAAAACCTTACCTAGTTGAGAAACTTTGTGCACTAGGGTCTAGGCTATATGACGACTATCCACAAGTGGCTAATCAACGGAAGGGAATAATTCTCTTTCTATGCCTCTGCATTTTTCTATCCTTCTCTGCCTATCGCCAATGAAAGTCATCATTTACTTTTCGTGAGCGCTGTTGCTCTCGTGATGAGCACACGAGCAGAGTCGTTTGATTAGAACTTGCTGAGACGGAAGAGAGTCAAATACAGCGTCGTAAAATAACCCGCTAAAAAAAAAAAAAAATAAAAAAAGAGCGTCATGTCGCAGGCATGGCAACATCTGAAGAGGCGTATGCAATGTGAACCTTGGTTCTTGGCCTTTACTGCTAGTGAAAGAGAAGTGTCCATTGCTATGAAGTAATGCTCGACATGTCTGAAAACTAAACTAACGGGACTCGGTTCAAAACCTGGTTGATACAAATTTCGTTTTCGGTTTTTCTCAGGAGATTTTCGTGAACCAATTATAAGCAAATGTTGGGCAGTTCTCGGCACTGGATAATCGTGCTTATTTCACCATCATTAATTTCAACTTCACTTATCATACAATAGCTTCAAGTCAACAAAGGATACAACAGGATGTAGTACCAGTCACTTGCACATAGATACCATCGTTCTGGGGAAGTTGCGAACTCTGAGCGGAATGGAGGGGCTTTAAAAGTGAACTTTGTCAGTGTTGAGTGTTGTGTAAGCTGTGTCAACAGACGGCACCAAACAGCGAATAACTATACAGGAATGCGGTCCTACGGACTTCAACAATCATTCTTACTATAGGAATGGTAAACACAATAGCCTCGAGCTGCCCCAATTCCGTGAAAAATAAGAAAGAAGAGAATAGTTTTTTATGTATAGAGCTGCTTTTTTATTTAGGAATAAAATAAATTTATAACCCGTGTTTTACCAGAGGCATATCATAAGATATTTACAATGTTGAGTTAAGTAAGAAGACAAGAAAATGAAGGTACTGGAGATCCCGCTTAATTCATTGTCACTTCTAAACTATTGGCTGGGTATTAGAAACATGGAACGCTACTACCAACGTTGGACAAACAGCCTAAAAGGGACAATTGGTAAACCTGTCCAAATTACTCATTCGTATTCAATATAGTATCAAATATAATGTTTGATTCTACATTGGATACAAGTTCTCCAACATTTGAAGACATTTGTCGCGTATTGTAGAACTGATTTATTTGAATATTTATGACTCTTAAGATTCCATCACAAATATAACATAGTGAGAAAATCATGATTAATAATATGCAGTAAAGTTCCCTATTATTCGCTGGTATACCTGGTAAGGTTTATCTTGTATCAGTAGTAATAAAACCAAGTCCCTTCAAATTAGGGTGGAGATTATAGGAGGGTTGTAAATTTTCAGCATACAATATTGTTATTGTACAGGCTACAGAAACTCAGTTTCTTGAAAGACAAGCTCAGTGACGGAATTATACAGTACGAAGACAGATATTTTGTTACTTTATTTTGCGCTACAGAATGTATCAACTAGTCCCTTCCGCCACTGGCATCGCTTTACTCCCCCCATTGCAATAACACAGACAAGGTGAAACATATCTCCTTTCTCTCTCTTTTCACAGTGTGACAAGATTCATCACATAGACTTTAGCTATCTCAAAATGCGCTTTTATATCCGTCAGAAATAAATAATAATTTATTAGCCTTCTGTAGCGTCCTCTACAATTTGATGTTCAGAATTCCCCAACAATGATTCTGTAATAGAGGTTAAGAATTAACTAGATCGCTTGCTACCCACGGAGCCTGGCATGCAGTTCAACTCTACACTGCAGGTCGTCCGCACGTCTATATGACGTAGGTTCATGCAGTCTGGATTTATGGCGTTGTAAATAATAAATATTTTACCTCTATGCTTCTCTCGAAAAACTGTCTTATTTCACCCTTAAACAAGTTCGCTCAAAAGTCAATGTTCTTACTGCATTATTTATTTCTGTCCAAAAACATATTACTGTTGCTAGGAGACCTCGAGGTTACCATGTCTAGCTTCCAGCATAATAAAACATTTTACAGCCTTTAGCAGTTCAAGAACAATAAATTTCAGTGCAAGTATATTCAGAGTGGAAGTGATGTCACTCTGCTGATTAAGGGGAGCAATACAATACATCACTATAAATAAAAAAAAAAAAACTATTGCACGTTTTGTAATTATGTGTACGGTTAATTAGAAAATCAGGCTGAATGTTTGCGTAGTTTGGCAACACCGCATCGTCGGGTCACCTACGAAACACACACGCATTCGGTCTGAATAGCAGTGTTCCGTCCAAGATCAATGCAGTAGAGTTGCTAGACTTCCTAATGGCAGGAAATAACGACACATCGTAATATTTGTACTTAATTTGCAAGAAAATCGTCCATTATTTCTGTGGCAGGGAGGAAAACGGCCTTAAGTAAAAATTTTATACTTTTCAGGAGAGCAGTAGAAATATTGAAATTCGTGTTACAGAGTGTTTTTAATTAGGAGGTTTTTCCCTGGATATTATTTGTTTATATTTCTTCTAAAATAAATAATGTTACTCATTTAACAATTTTCTTGATTTTTTCCAAAAATAGCCGCACTTAAGCCCTTTTAAGACTAGAACCCAAACTGAGTAGAAGGGACTATGTAAACATAAGATCTTTTCCATGTTAAAAAATGAAAAATGTAAATTATTAGGAATGCAAAATGGGTCTTAAACAATTACAGGATTTGAATAATTTCGAGGGAAAAATTGTTCCGGGGCCAGGTATCGAACCCGGGACCTTTGGTTTAATGTACCAACGCTCTACCAACTGAGCTACCCGGGAACTCCACCAGAACCGATCCAATTTTTTCCTCTATATCCACAGACCTCAAAGCGGGCTGGCAGCTGTCAAGCAACCAACGTTGAGTGCACACTAACTCTGTGTGACTTAAATTGTGGCTTTCTGTTAACGAACAGTGACGTGTATTATGCAAATCAAGCTTTTAGGTATAACTCCCTGTAAAGGGAGCGTGGTAGAGCGTTGGTACGTTAAACCAAAGGTCCCGGGTTCGATACCTGGCTCCGGAACAATTTTTCCCTCGAAATTATTCAAATCAACTTTACAGGGAGTTATACCTGAAAACTTGATTTGCAATTATAGGATTGTTAACCCTGGTGCTTAAAGTTTTAAAAGGAAAGGGCCTCAGTATGTGATAAAATGACTAAAATACAAGTTAGATCTTTTTAATAGGGAAGCATGGAAACTAGACATATGATGGTTTGTAAAGAATCAAGTATTAAATATTCTTAAGTCCTTCATTCTGTGTGTGCTCGATTCAAAAGTACTTAGGACATTTGGTATCGCTCTATAAATCCAGTCAGGAGTCTTATTTGACTTTAACCGTTTTACTAGATTATACAGAATTGTTTCCGCTTTCAGAATATATAAAAATCTCATTTTCACAAAAAATTGACTTAAGAGCTTTTTCTTCCCGGCCACAGATTAAAAACCTGCAAAAAGGTATGTAATTACTTATCAGTCTCTCTAATGATAAGCGTAAAAATCGAAATCGTACGGATAGCACTTATCGAGTAAAACAATGTTAACACTTAGGGGATTTTTTCTGAGAAAAGTATTAATTTGAGATTAATATGGTAATAGAATTTTTCTGTTGTACTCTATCCAAGGAATAAGGAATAAAATCTGCAGAATTACATTACTTCCACGTTTCATAAAAGGCAGAATCACACGTATTTTTAACATCATTCAGAGGTAACTCATTATCTATATTTAAACGACAGTACCTGTGTGAAATTATGATTCAATATTGAAAGCTCTTTCGTCACTGGAAAACGCAAACATATTTCTGGAACGTACTATACTCACTAACTCAGTCTGTTTACTATGACCGTAAGACGAATTTGACTGCATACGCGGCCTTGGTTCTGTGTGGTGGACGGTTGGAAGTTTATTAGTAGAGGGGGGGTGGGAGTGAAATACATTAAAAAAACTCAGGTATAATAAAAATTGAAGTAAAAATAAAATGATGTCCCTGTATAAGTTAATATACTGTAGTAGTGATATTAAACAAGTGACAACTTCAGCTGTTCGAAAGCAATGTTGTTCTACTCAACTAATAAGAGAATGCAAATAAATGCATTGAACGATACTAAAAGAATGTAAGATGATAGTTATTATGTGACAAAATAATTATTACTAATGAAATAGTTGAAAAACTTCAGTAACGTAAACTTACATCTGTTACTTTTAGTAAACAAGTTAGACCTACATATTGCTAGAGACAAGGAGGTCATATTGTGTAGTAAAATAGTAGTTAACTTTATAGTAGTTCAAAGTGTAGTCTATTATTTTGAGACGAGCAGAGGATACAAAGAAACATAAATTATGTGTTAAGCCTTGTTAAGAGACTGTAGTCATATGTTATTTTTTAACATTATCATTACCAATTAAATAATTAGCAATACAGTCATTTAAAAGCAAGTCTCCTGCTTTTAATCGAGAACAATAGCAAAGAAATCCTGTTGCATATCGCTACACACAGTGAGGTAATAAAATCAATTTTGTTCGCAGACAAGTATATTGGAAACGTCGGAAGGTGATCTGCAAAAGAACTATATTAGCAACTAAATAATATTACTAAAGAATATAACATGAAAATCACTATTTAAGAAACAAAAGTAATGACGCACTTGAGAAGAAATAGAATGAGAACACAAATTGTTATCTATACTAATAATAAATCTGTAGCCGAAATTTTTCTGGTAATTTTCGATTTTCCAAAAATAATTGGTCCTAACATATATAATTAACCACCCTGAAACCGAAAATAGCTTTTTTGAAATTTTTGTTTGTCTGTCTGTCTGTCTGTCTGTATGTTTGTTACCTTTTCACGCGATAATGGCTGAATCGATTTCGATGAAAATTGGAATATAAATTAAGTTCGTTGTAACTTAGATTATAGGCTGTAAGGCATTCAAAATACGTTATTTAAGAGGGGGGTTATAAGGGGGCCTGAATTAAATAAATCTAAATATCTCCCTTATTATTGATTTTTGTGAAATATGTTACATAACAAACGTTTCTTTAAAAATGATTTCTGATAAGTTTTACTCTCTGAAAAATTTTGATAGGACTGATATTTAATGAGATAAATGAGTTTTAAAATTAAAATAACTGCCATCTAAGGCGGTGTATTGAAATAAAAAACAAATGACTTCGTCTATAAGGGGCCTTGGACACAACAATCGAAAGCTATGAAACATAGCCTACAGACAATGTTTCTGTGTTTGTATGAAGTAATATCGGAAGCTAAATTAACCGATTTCTATAATTAATTATTATTTCATCATTGGAAAGTGTAGTTTCTCTGGATGGACAAAATGCTATAATGTTATTACAGTAACTTGTGAGTGAATTGAGGACAGATAAGATTAAAATAGCTTCTTATGCACAGAAAACTTGATAGGTTATTCTGTATATTCATTTCCTGTATTTCTTAAAATAATGTTTATGAACATATTCATTTTTATCTCAGAGAATTAACGAACGAGAGTGTATTGATTTAGTATGCAGTAATAGTACGTTAGCTTAGCAATCCATTATTTTATAATTCAAATTTTAACTATGCTCAATTGAATCGTGTTAAAATACATAAAATACATATGCAATAAATGCAATGCAAAAAAATTGGGTAATGAGCCAAGCAGATTATGTTGCACTGTTGTAAAAGCTGTTCCTCCTGAGATTCAAGAGCTCCCACAACAAATTAAAAACTTTCTAATTCGAGTACATCCGTTATCAACAACACTTTTTCATAATATAATATAATATAATATAATATAATATAATATAATATAATATAATATAATATATCAACATAATAATAATTCTGTAGCCAAAATTTTTCTGTTAATTTTCGCTTTTCCAAAAATAATTGGTAATAACAATTAAGAAACATGTTAAAGGAATTGTCATTGCACCAAATGAGTGGTCTCTGGATCAAAATGATCTCATTTTAATATTTTAAATACAATTTAAATTAAGTAACATATTAAACGATTCTTCTATCAAACACGAATGTTCACTGGATCAAATGTCCTATTTTAATTATGTAATTACTTTATATTTATTTCTAACGGGTGCAGCGGAGAACACGGGTACGGCTAGTTGTTAATAAACTGGTACAACAGACTTCTGAATTTAAATATGTAGAGTGTACTATATTGGATTTCGATATAAACCGGGATTTAGAAGAAAACTTCCAAATATATAACGGACTAAAGGATACATAAAAAGATTTTGGACAATCGATGAGAAAAAAAGTACAGTTAAAATTCCATTCCGTTATTTCAAAACCAACATTTATTTCTTTTATTTGATTACTTAACGACGCTGTATCAACTACTCAGTTATTTAGCGTCGATGGGCCTGATGATAGCAAAATTGTATTTGAGAAGAGGCCGAGGATTCGCCATACATTACCTGACATTCCCCTTACGATTAGGGAAAACCTCGGAAAAAATCCAACCAGGTAATGAGCCCGAGAAGGGATCGAACTCGCACCCAAGCGCAACCCCGGGTCGGCAGGCAAGTGTTTTAGCTGACTGAGTTACGCCAGTGACTTTAAAACCAATGTTAAAAAAATTTGGGAGTGAAACATGGGTTTTGTGATCAGCAGATAAAATAAGTTTAGAAGCAGCACAAATTCGCTTTTTGAGATCAACTCTTGGAGTAACACTAAGAGACAGAACCAAGAGTGAAGAGATAAGAAGACATTTAGAGGAAGAGAAGGTAGTAACTGAAATACGAACATATGAAAAGAAATTGAGACATATGCCGCGACTGTGGCTACAATGCTAGAGCGCTGGTTTTCCGTCCAGGCGGTCCGGTTTCGAACCCCGGGCAGGTCGTGATGGAATTTGTGGTGGATAAACCAGATGTTTCGTCCCGCGCCGTGGCGTCGCGGTCTAAGGCATCCCGCCTAGGACTCGCGTTACGGAATGGGCGCTGGTTCGAGACCTCATGGGGGGGAAGAAATTTTCTCATGAAATTTCGGCCAGTGTATGGGACCGGTGCCCACCCAGCATCGTGATGCACTTGGGGAGCTACGATAGGTAGCGAAATCCGGTTGCGAATACCAGCTATAACGGCTGCGGGGATCATCGTGCTAACCACACGATACCTCCATTCTGGTTGGATGATCGTCCACCTCTGCTTCAGCATGTGGGCGTGAGGCCAGCAGCCGGCTGGTCGGTCTAGGCCCTTCACGGGCTGTAGCGCCACGGATTATTAAACCAGATTTTGCAGAGGGTTTTTTTCGGGGTGCTCCCGTTTCCCTCTATCATTCCACCAACACTTGCCACTCCCCCCCCCCCTCATTTCATCTATAATATGCAATAGTAAAAACAGACTGGGGTAAAGCCTTGTGAGCATTAAGGATTTCCGATGCTGATATAGGCAGGGCCCCAAGCCACGGGTCCCTGAGGCTCATCAGATTACTCGCATGCGGACGGAGCCTGGCTCTATCAAGTGCTGAGCCAGGATGGCCCACCTGTCAGCGTCGGGAATCGTGCCCCTGGAGCTTGTCAGGCTACTCGTCCGCGAAGCCAGACTGAGGCAAAATGGCGTGCTTGTCAGCGTAGGATTCACGAATACCACCCAGGCCATCTATCGGACTTGGACAATCATCACCTATAAGGACTAACAATGGGCCACACCGTGCCTATGTGTACGGATCCGTCCCGGGTCCAGCCCACGTAAAAGCCAAGAAAAGTTCCCTGACATACAGGACAAATAGGAAACACGGCCAAAGATGAGATGGACTGTTCAATACAGAATTTAGCCTCGGAACGGGTCTTGGGCTAATTCTTGATCTGGCAGAAGAAGAAGCAGCAGCATACAGTTTCCAATGATAAGTAATGTAAAATCAAGTATTCCTTTTTAATCTAGAAGCAAAAATGTCACATTTGCTGGACTGTCATGAGCAGAGACCGGAAGTTTAGGCATTATGAATCATTAAAATAGGCAGGCAAAAAGGCATCATAAATAGCTAAAATAGGCAGGCAAAAAGGCATCATAAATAGCTAAAATACGCAATAGAAGGCAATGACAAAAACCTTGCACTAGAACCACAAGCTTGCACTTTCCACAAAGGGATTTCGGCAGCAAGAAAAGCTTTACAGAAGTCCAATGCAAATTGAGATTTTCGACTCGATGTTGCAATTACTGTTGGAAGCAAAGAAATCTTCTTCCCAGTAGCCTTGGAAAGTGCATTTTTGTGTTTGGTTGTACTGATATGGTGGAACATGAAATATTTAGCTAGCTACAACAACGTCGCAATGAAAACTGAAAGAAAAATAACCGTTAAAAATAACGTTAGACCCGCACTCATTGTTGCCTTGTCAAATAAACACAAGCGATAGGTAATTAAAACCCTTACTGTTAAAGGTACATTTTTGCACGGCAGCATTCATTGTTGCAAAGAGAATATGAACTGATTGAAAGACAATAATATACATTCGGTGAAGTCACTTTCATTGTAGCGGTTATAGAAATAAATTAAAATATACCTGTAGGCAATTTTTAATAATACATTAATAAATAATAGATAAATAATAATTAAATAAAGGCAAAAAAATTATTTTGTAAATTAGACATTTATATTAAAAACGCAGAAAAGGGCAACATAAAACTGTGACGTTTTAATCACAAAGGTATAATTCGTACAGATTTACTTTCAAAATGAAGATAGATTTAACACATTTAAAAAGGCATTCTGCCAAAGTTCCGGTCTCTGGTTATGAGGTTAATTTGTGTATTAATGCTATGCTTATGACAGCCGGATCCGGGTCAGATAATTTATTTAGGCTCACATCAGCCCATTGTATGCACTGTATAAGAGATAATTTTTCATAGTCCGTCGAGTGGTATTCGTACATTCCATTCTAAAGACAGACTATCTTACCTCAGCTCTGTAGGGCTAGGCCTTCAACCCAGGACCTGTAAACCCAAGCCCTAACAACCTATGCTAACATCGGAAACCTGAACTACCCCCAGTCTACTTTAACGATTACAAATTATATATTAAATGGAAGGGAGGTGGAGTGTGTTGTTGGACTGAAAGAAGATAACGGGAATATCGGCGGAAAACCCTGTATAAGATTGGGTTTGACAACCACAAATTCCATCAAGGCCACGTCGGAAGTCGAACAAGGGCCGCCTGACTGGAATATCAGCGCGCTACCGTTGACCTACAGAAGCAGCCATTATGTAACATGGTGATATCTCTATTTCTTAAAAATAATAACCATTAGGGGCCTACTTCTACGAGTAAATAACGAGAGAACGGAAATTCGTTAAATATTACAATCCGTGGCGCTACAGCCCACGAAGGGCCAAGACTCTCCAGCCGGCTGCTGACCTCACGGTCACATGCCGAAGCAGAGGTGGACGATCATCCAACCAGAATGGAGGTATCGTGTGGTTAGCACGATGAGCCCCCCAGCCGTATAGCTGGTTTGCGTAACCGGATTTCGCTATCGTAGCTCCCCAAGTGCGATTATTATTTGAAATTGGATTTAATTGTAATTTTTTGTAGATTGTAATGGTGATTTTATGCTGGGTGGGCACCGGTCCCATACGCTGGCCGAAATTTCATGAGAAAATTTCTTCCCCCCATGAGGACTCGAACCAGCGCGCATTCCGTAACGAGAGTCCTACGCAGGATGCCTTAGACCACGACGCCACGGCGCGGGACCGTTAAATGTTGCTCAGTGGTAATTATCACTAAAACAGCTGACAATCAGGTAATATAAAATTAATTTGTCACTTTTAAGCAAGGAGAAGATTCAAGCAAATATGTTGCATATTGCTATATACTGTGAGGTTATATCTAGTAACATAATGATTATTAATAAAACGCTTGACAATCTTAGTAAATCAAAATCGAATTTGTTACTGTTAACTGATGAGAAGATGCGCGCAGACAGCCCGCAAGTGTCTGCATCTTTATCCCACAGTTAATTACCCTCCCACAAAAACTTGTAATAAGTGAAGCGGAGTTCTAAATATTAAATTAATGTTTGTATTCCGCTCAAGAGGGAATATTTTCCATCTGTCAGAGGATTTTAACTCCAATAAAACTGTCAACCCGTCGCAAGAGGGTAACATGCTGACAGGGAGTGGTTTCCGAAACAACAAACTGTGGGACATCCCGTCAGTTATAAAGTCCCCTGCATGCCAACGATTATACATGAACACCTCTGTAGCTGGACAACCCTGTGTGCTGGCGGAACTTAAATACCTGCTGGATCTATTGGACTTATCCGGTCGACTATGACTGGATTTTAAGGGCCGGTAAAATTCGCCTTGATAGTTTAATTGGCAGAGCTGTGGCTTAGATGGTAGCGGGTCCGGGTTCAAATTCTGGCGATGGCGGAGTCATATTTGTGGTGAGCAAAGTCAAGGTTTTTGTGTGATTTCCTCGGGATTCTCCCATTTCCCTCTGTAATTCCATATCCATTCTCCATTTCAGTTCCCATCATTATTATCATTTTAATAATATCTACCCTCAGGCGTGGGTTTAATACCCGATTGGTCTTTCTCTGAGAATCCAAATTTTAAAACGGATGCCAGGTATTCACGTGGTTAATCCTCGGCTCAATTTCGCCAGTAATCACCTCGCTATCAATCCCACCTACTCTAGATAATCTCGTATTTGATACAACGCCATTAAATAACCAATAAAAAAACTAAAATTTATCCGTCGAAAATAGTGCGGCGTTAATATTACTGTGACTGGCATCAGTCTAAGGCAGGCCTGCACAAGGTTTGCGCTCTCCGAGCCGGCTCACAGCTCCTGAGCGGAATGCAGATATTAGCTGCGCTCTGTATAAGGGTGGACTGAAAGGAGGGGTGATCTCGTACAAAATATACACAAAAAGAAGTACTATTACGAGTGTTTATGAAATGAATTCCCGTTCAGTGTTTGCAAAACTACCTTGGACTATTATTAATTAATAAAAAAATATTTATTCTACAGAAATAATAGAAATTCTATAGCTACTTAAATGTACAATATCATTTTGTTATATTTTTATTTATCAGTACATCAAAACGAGGTTTTATGCTTTTGGCAGCTGAAAGGAACAGTAGCCTACTGATCGTAATGAAACATCAGTTACAGATGTTCGATGCCTGCCTTTATTAAATTTGATTATAGAAAACAGTTGCTCACAAATATAAATGTTGAGTCAAACATAGCAACCGTTTTCACAGCCAGCCTGTTTAGTCTTATAAAACTCAACCAGGCTAGTAGTATTATTCAAACGATCTTTAGCCTTTAGGTCACATTCGATATCAATAAGTTCGAGCTGTAAATCGTTAAATGTTATGTTCCGTCTTTTAGATTCCTCCATACTGTACTGTAGCAGTAGGTAAGCAACGTGAAACAGTTACTGAGAATAGGCCTACACATTGCACTCCATTAGATAACTGAGTGGTCGTTTCCCTCTCCTCTCCTATAGCAAGTCAGTGTCATTCTGACGTATCTTCCTCTCCGTTCCGGCGAGCGGTAAACACGGCTCTCCAGCTCCTAGCGCTCGTTGAGCGCTGTTTGTGCAGGTATGGTCTAAGGAGATGTGGTACGCTCTCGGAGAAAGAAATGGCATTCTAGTGGGACTTCATCGGATCTTGAGCCTATATGGCTAAATCATCAGATCACATCACATAGCTGAGTCACAATATCTACAAAGAAAGTGACCATTTGCACTCAACCATTTCTATGTAACGGAGTGGTAAGGCACAATAATCTCGTTCGAATATGTGGTGACAGCTTTAGCGTTCCTACTACGTACAAAGGAAAAAAATCTTATAATGAAGAGAAGAGAATTAAAAATGCAGAAACTTACGTGTCGTATGTTAATGATACGTAAAAGCTCTAGTCCTTCCTCGGTAGGACTCAAAGCAAAATTGTTTACTACAATAGTTCTCAATTTTCACCCGAAGAAACAGGTAGTAGTTTTATAGGCAGAAGAAATGTGCGGGAAAGAGGTGTACAGAATATAATCTTGACATATACGGGGGGGGGGGGGGAAACAGAACAATTCACTCACATTTATTGCGCAAAATGTCGTCTGATAGCAATAAATTTGCAACATGATCATGAAGACACTGCAGGGAACTTACCTTGCCATATCACGTGAGTTTTAAATCGCTTTGTGTACCTGGGATTAGTTTATGTATCGTTAAATTATAATTAAGTAATACAATATTCCGATAGATATCAAGTTTTATGTGCGTAAGGGTCTGCTTTAATCCTAACTTATGGTTTATTTGTGCTCGATTCATCCATGAGTTACCGTAATGGTATGTAGCATATGTCCACCTAGATATTCATTTCACCGGCATTATCACCATCTCATTCAGACGCTAAATAACCTAAGATGTTGATAAAGCGTCGTAAAAAATTATTATTATTATTATTATTATTATTATTATTATTACTATTACTTACTTACTGGCTTTTAAGCAACCCGGAGGTTCATTGCCGCCCTCACATAAGCCCGCCATTGGTCCCTATACTGAGCAAGATTAATCCAGTCTGTATCATCATATCCCACCTCCCTCAAATCCATTTTAATATTATCTTCCCATCTACGTCTCGGCCTCCCCAAAGGTCTTTTTTCCTCCGGCCTCCCAACTAACACTCTATATGTATATTTCTGGATTCGCCCATACGTGCTACATGCCCTGCCCATCTCAAACCTCTGGATTTAATGTTCCTAATTATGTCAGGTGAAGAATACAATGCGTGCAGTTCTGTGTTGTGTAACTTTCTCCATTCTCCTGTAACTTCATCCCTCTTACCCCCAAATATTTTCCTAAGAACCTTATTCTCAAACACCCTTAATCTCTGTTCCCCTCTCAAAGTGAGAGTCCAAGTTTCACAACCATACAGAACAACCGGTAATATAACTGTTTTATAAATTCTAACTTTAAGATTTTTGACAGCAGACTAGATGACAAAAGCTTCTCAACCGAATAATAACACGCATTTCCCATATTTATTCTGTGTTTAATTTCCTCCCGAGTGTCATTTATATTTGTTACTGTTGCTCCCTGGTATTTTAATTTTTCCACCTCTTCGAAATATAAATTTCCAATTTTTATATTTCCATTTCGTAGAATATTCTCGTCACGAGACATAGTCATATACTTTGTCTTTTCGGGATATTATTGTTATTATTATTATTATTATTATGTTTATTATGCAAGCACCGTTTTACATACAACTCCAAACACTTGGGAAAGAGTGCTATGAAGATTGTATTCAGTTTTTAATTGATCTGCGTCCTCCTTATGTCACAGTTCCGTATCCTAGCAACGCAGTCTTGGGAGCAAGACAATTATTCATTACCTTCATTTTCATGCAGATTACTAATTATAATTTTAACTTAAAGTTCTGGTACATCATAAAATATGCATCAAGTTCACGGCCTCGCAACTCGCTTTCATTTACAGCGCTGCGCGTCACACAGACTTTTAACATTTCCAACTAAAATTCCAAAAGACTACAAGCGCCATTTGTTGTGGTTAGTAATCATTAAACAGAGTGGAAACAATGCAACGACAGTGTGCCCCATTTAACCTAACCGTGAATGTGTTTTAAACGCCCGTTTTTACCTGCGACAGCAGGAGGCACACCATTATTTGTCCACGTGACCTTTAAACTCTCCATGAAAAAGGAGCAAACAAATGACTTCAACATAAAAAGCCTTTCGCCTTCCATATGAACAGTTCAGATATACTTTTTATGCCTCTTTTGGAATCCATTCATCAGCCTTGCACGAGGCCACTAAAGATAAAAACCTAAAAATGTGGTAAATTGTTTATCACGCTTTTTCCACTTCCAACATGCTCAAAAAACATGAGTATGCATGCGAAATGACAGCCTGCATAAAAGTCACAAATAATGTATAAAATGCATGAATGTTTACCTCATTACTGTGTCAAAGTGTTTCAAAACTCGATTTCAAACATTTATTAAAACTCTATCTTCACTTGTTAAATAATGTTAATGAAATTCACATTTCACTACTGCATAAACAAATTATTAAACCTGCAAAACAAAATGCGATCGCACGCGTCTAGGCAACGCAATTCCCAGGCTGCTGCACAGCGTTATTTTAATACTGCATAACAATGAAAAGCCGGACGTCAATGTTCACTACTGTTTTCCATTTGGCAACATGGTGTTGCCAAAATTGTACATCATTATTTATTCATTTATATTACATCAAAAGAATCACGAGTAGAAATAATGTAGACAAAATACCATACATATTTTGACATTCCTTTTTTAAAACTGTATTAACCAAAATACATTCGAAGAAGTTTACAGGCATGAAGTGTGGAAAATTAATGAGAGAAAATGAATTCCTTACCATCTTTTCGTGCTTCATAAAGTTCATATAGAGAAACAAATATTGAAATAGGGAATGGCGAATATGGAATTGAAGAAAGTAACTGTTAACCAAGAAGTCAGACAAAGGTTCCATTATTCTCGGCATTATTAGTTTTTTTACTGATAAAGTTACTTCAAAACCGAAAGAAAGCTTATTTCTAAAATATAATAAACAATTAACAATGATAAATCTATTACTTGGTTATGATCAAGTTATAATTCTGATATATAGATCAGGATTTAAAGAATTCAATTCGTGAATTATATTTAACAACAAAAAAACTACAATCTTGAAGTATCAACAAAATCGACTAAGATATAAGTATATACAGGAAAATATCCAATAAGAGCAAAAATGTTAGTAGTAGACGTCCCTGTAAAACCTTGGTAACGCCTATATTTTAAGTAGAAACAGTTTTAAATATATTGATTCAAAAATTTAAAAATATCAATATTTATAGTCTTATAAAAAAGTTTTGTTGCACACATACTTTGTAAGTCCCAGAAAGAAGGCAGTGCGCATGATCAGACATACAATGAAACAAAAATAATTTCATTACCTCACCTAGTCCTCCTCTTGTGAACCAGGTCGCTCGTCCTCTGATCACGAGCACTGCCTCCTTTTGGGGACTTATAAATTACCTGAGCGACAAAACTTTTTTCTAAGACTGTACAGTAACCTACTGCTAAAAGAATTTCGTACGGTAAAGCCAACACTGACACAATTCTAAGGTTTTTTTTTTTTTTAAGAAAAGGCAGTCTGCACAATTGTTTATGGAGTTGAGTGCTGGACCCTGACAAAAGATAAAAACAAATTTTGACACAGAGACCGGAAATGAGATTTTTGAGATCAATTTTCAGATATACAGAAGCTGACCGAACGAGAAATGAAGATATCAGACAAAAAATAAACATATATAGGCCTAGTCTGGTAGATGAAATAACATAACACAACAAAAATGAATGGAAAATGCAGAATGAATGTTCAGGGGCAGATTTTCGAAAGGAATTGTCAACTACAGAGCTAAGAGCAAGAGAGACAGAGCCCATTTAACGGAAAGGATAGAGAGAACAGTTTTAAATAATCCTTGAAGATGTAACAGTCTAAAAAGACTAATCCCTGCAGCACGTGGTGGTGATGGTGATGGTGGTGGTGGTGGTGATTATGATGATGATGACGACCAAAATTTGAGACAGATCAGGAGTCTTTATCTTGTATTTCATAGCAGATTACATAAGTCCATCCATTCGTTCGTGGATAAATTAATTAAATAAATAAATAAGTAAATAAGTAAGAAATGAGTAAATAAATAAGTAAATAAATAAGTAAGTAAGTAAATAAATAAATAAGTAAATAAGTAAGAAATGAGTAAATAAATAAGTAAATAAATAAATAAATAAGTAAGTAAGTAAGTAAATAAATAAATAAATAAATAAAGTTCCTTTAAACTAATAGCGGGTACTTAGCTTTCGTTATTCACTCATATTAAGGCCGTGTCTCAAAGCTCAAATCCATAGTCTTTATTAATAGTCTTCCTCGTATGTAATCGTGAAAACTTTGTAACTAATTCAACAGTTCATAGCATAAATACACGTCAAAAAAATGACTTTCATACTCCATCGGCAAGTCTATCGTGCTATCAAAAAGGAGTGCGTTATATGGCAGTAAAAATTTTTAATAGCCTCCCTATCGATATAAAAAATGAAACTCAAAACATAAAATTATTTAGGGCCAAATTAAAGAAGTACCTAATTTCTCACGCCTTCTATTCTGTAGGTGAATTCATGACATTCAATAACACTTCATGAAATTGATACTAAAACTATGTGTTGTACTAGTAGACTATATTGTAAATCTCGTCTGCATATATTTCATCTAGACTGTGACTATAAATTAAGATTTTATAATAGTATTAAGTTTTTTGACTTGTTCCATATTCTAGCTGTAAGCATGTATGAATACCATGGAATGTTAATAAATACAATACAATAGTGACTAGCAAACTGACTAGTAAACTGCACACTATAGAGCTTCGGATATATGTATGTTTGAATCACGACCTTCTTCATAGGCTATTTTTCTATTAAAAAAAATTGTGACATCACGGTGCAACACTGAATTAAGAAGGCAGTGTCCCAATGCAGTTTCGTTACGAGTTATGTGGGGAAAATAAGGGCCTAAAATATTCCAACTTTAAAAAATATAAAGTAGGTACCGGTATTAACGATGTCAATGTAGAAAGTTAAAGTGTTATTCTACGAAATTGTTCTTCCAAAGTATCTTCATATTTGTCACAGCTCCAAATTATTGTTGATTAGGCATCCACGTTTGTTTGGTGTACAAGTCATCAATCAAGGAAGCATTTTCATTTACTGGCTACTACCACAGTCTACTATATATTGTCACGAAGCTTGAGTTTTGAGGGTGCTAGAAACAATAGACTGTGACGGTACTATTTTGCATTGCCTGTAATGAGGCGATATTAGCGATCCTAGTGGTGAGTAACTATCTATGTATGCATATTTACTACGTATTGAGCTTCCTGACTGTATATACTAGACTGTGCTACTACTGACTTATTGCTATACACTATGTAGTTTTGGATCATGACTTCTGACATCACATCTGGCTATTTAATGAACTATCTAATTCACTTCAGCTGTAAATGTAGCTTTGGTATATGGCCTAAGCCAATTTACAGACAGTCGTTGCCCAGGGTACGCCATAGGATGCTGTTCTACATTAGACTTGCGATGAGATGATTATGGAAATTTTTTGGGATGCCACAAGGAAACCGGAGCTCCCGGAGAAAATCCCCGTGTTACCTGGACCGTAGACTTCCCCAACACAAGTTATAAATCAGGTGTACACCGGAGATCGAAACCGGGCCCACAAGATTATAAGTCCAGCGCTCTAGCCATTAGACCACCATGGCAGCTATAAATAAATAAATAAATAAATAAATAAATAAATAAATAAATAAATAAATAAATAAATAAATAAATAAATAAATAATCTACAATAAGTCTTTGTTTGGGCTATCTTTTATATTCTAATGATTTCAGCGTATTTCGGACGTTTTTCTACCAACACTAAGACTATCAGTCTGTTACCGGTATACTGCAATGAACGAACCACACGTGCAGCTTTAACGCTGTGTGGAAGGAACGGTTAAAGTTCGAATTCCGTCCAATGTATGGATGCTTGTTCGTTGCCATTGTGGTGATGAACTATGTTGTCTTAGTTCGAGGATCGAAGTTGTGTTAAATCCCACGTCACGGGTACTCTACTATACTATATCGAACGAATGATGAAAGATATTCGAATCTGAAGGAAAACAAAACATTGACGGATCCAAGAAACGATGGATAAATAAAAGGATCAACCTTAAAAATCTTAAGTCTGGAGAAGAAGAAGAAGAAGAAGAAGAAGAAGAAGAAGAAGAAGAAGAAGGAGGAGGAGGAGGAGGAGGAGGAGGAGACAAACACCTACATACATGTAGAGCGAGAATATAAGGGGCCACCATCAAAGTAAGCTGGGAAAGGCGAGTCTTATCGGTTTGATCCATTACCAAGAGCTATGTATTTTCCACGGCTAATAAACAGATTCAACAAACAAATCTATTTCTTGCCTCCTCTGATTGTGCAGATAAGCTCCGAAACTTCGGATATTTCCAAATATTTGACATATATAGTGCATGACGTAGCGCTCTCCAACATAAGCCATACGCTATTATTTTACTCTATAAGACTGCTAACGGTATATTGAATAACTGTGATTTTCTTAAATTCCTTCAGTTCAATGTAAAAAGAACATAATTACGTCATAGGTAACCTTTTGTTATTCCAATTCCTAGAACTGTTTTCTTCAGGAACTCTCTGTTGTTTGTTATGTATAATACTTACAACTCTCTGTCTTTAAACTGTGATTCTCAATTAGAGTTCAGTTTAACAGTTGAAAAATGTCATACAATATTAAAAAGATTAGTATTTTCTTAGATATTTAAATTATGAAGAAGTGTATTAATAATGTTTTTTACTCTAGTTTTTAAAAATAATTTTACATTATTATATTGCCATTTGGCACTATATTAACTTTAATATTAAATTCTAGCATCTATTACCGGTATGTATTTTCTTTCTTTCGTTTGTGTTGTTTGTTTTGTTTTTTCTTATTATGTATTTCGTATAATGTATCCATGTAAGCCACCTATAATTGGAAGCTTGCTTCTGTTGGTGGCGGATTTAAAATAAAATAAAAATAAAAAATTATGTTTAAATTCCCAATACAAACATAATAATTATTCACATTACAGAAAATATGAAAAAATTTTTAATTGTTACATTGCCATCACTCAATTTTCCGTATATATATAATCAATAATAAACATAATTATTCTATTTACATAATATGGGTTATATTATATATAAATTATGTTCAACTCTATTTACCCTAAAACCTCGTAGTACGTACAGTACAATAAAAATCTTAAATAATTATACTCTACTTCTATATACATCGACATTATTACTATTATCACCATCATTATTTTGTTTCCTACCGCCCTCACTACTGCGACTTAATCGTCATCAAACACAGAACGAACACAATTCGAAGGGGACGCTATCCCTATGAAAACGAAATAAATATCTACTTCACTGCCGAGAACCGAACCCTAGCCACTTAGATTGGTAGAGGAATGTGATATTGGTTAATCTAAAGTGGAATATGTTTACACAAACATGTGGGAATAATTAAAGTAAAATTTTAAAGTGTTAAAGATAATCCTATCTGACGACGAGCATAACCTCACAGTTTTATGCAGACAGACTTAGTTCTATTTTGCATGTAACACCATACAGGTAGCTGAAGTACGTTACAGTCACAGTCCGCCGCTAGGCATCGCTTCCAACAACCAGACGCAAATTTTCGTAATGTGACTGTTTAATGGTTACTCCGTAAATGAATGAGGAAATATGTGCGGTTCAGTTCTGTTCTTAGTCCCTCACTGTGCCGCTGTGAAAACAGTTCCAGATTTTCACGGAAATACGAGTTCTTGCATTCATACCTCTATCTGTCTATCCACCTATTCGTATATGACGATTTCTCCTAGTCTCTTTGATGAATTCTATGTTCATATTCAGTATCTACGAGTCAAATATGCCCAGAAAATATAACTACTTTTATTCAAGTGGCAATTTCATCGAAATCGCTCTAACGATTTTCTCCCTGCTCTATCCTTGTTGTATTAGAGAAAGTGGTAAACAAAACAACAGCGACTGTACGTCTTCAAATATGCAGAAACGAATATTCTACAGAATTATGTCTCTAATAGAAACTAGTCAAAAGCTTTAATACTTTAAGGAGCTATCGTCGAATTACTTTAAAAAGTATCGTAAACTTGACCTTTTAGACTACGTTGTATGAAAACAAAGAGCTATATGATTCACAAACATTGCACGTCCTCATTCTGTAACATATTATATGTATTCGGAAGCACGCGATTCGATACTCTTCAGAATAAATGGGAACTATTGCCACTTTTACAAACAATTGACACAGCACACGATTGCTCGTATCTCTGAGCATACGTATCGTTACATTTAAATATGCCTACACTCATAAAATATAACAAAACAACTATACATAACATTATATCGTGGAATTACTATAAGTTTAAAATTTAAATAAAATAAATATATTTCAGGCTGTGACTAGGGTAGGATTGTGTCACTAGTTTCTGAGAATGTAATTTGTTAATCGTTCCAGAAAGTAAAGAAACTAAATTTTACACGGATATAAAATACAGAAAATAAAAGAAATATGTGAATGAGTATTGCTATGTTTACAGAAATTAAATGCCTCTTGATATTATGATGGAGTTTGTGTAATTTACACTATAAATTCTTGTCATTGAAGAGTAAAATCTTTACGAAAACCTGAAGAAATTGGCAAAGTTTAAAAGAAAAGTGGACAATATCACACCATATGTTACAATCCACTTCAAGATACAAATTACGTGTCGTAATCTTTTGTGCGGGATTCGTGATGTAGTCGATAGCTAACTAGCTTAGATGACACGAGATCTGCCTGAATTAAAGTTTCTTAAAGTATTACAAATTAAAATTCATAAGAAATCGAGGACGAAACGTGTTATTTCTCTATCCTCAACTTTAAGTATAATTTTCAATGTCGAGGTCATTAGACAGTGCGAAAAAAGACACTATTATTTAAGGATTCTAAAAATAAAGGATATACTTCTAAAATATGATTAAACTGTTTTTGGTTAATCTTAATACGGTATCCAAAGATCACGTCTTAAATACCTTGAGAATATAGCAGATGATTTTATAAGTTATTACATTATCAGTTAGGCCTACTAAAAGGAAATTGCATTAAAAAATTCAAACAATAATATCACACACAGTATAAATTGTAATTGTAACTGCTTAAAAAATATATAAATATAAAACAGAGAAATTTCAAATATCTTTAAAAATAAGATTAATACTGAACAAGAAATTCTTGGAAATGTACACAATTAACATTTTACTAAATGATGGTGGTGCCTACGTTGAGTTAAGCGAGGGAAAATTATAAACTGAAAAGTGTATTTTTTTATAATTGAGTCAGTAGAGATGAGATTCTTGCATTTGGTGACTGGATGCATAATTTAAAAAAGTTTAACACGAGAAGAGAACTGGATAATATATTTAACATAGCTAATGTTATAGAAACATACATACGAGTACTAAACACAAATTTTAAGAAACCCAACAAAATCCCGCCAAAATAATGCTAAATTACAAACCCAGAAAACATAGGTATTCATATATCGGACGCTTTCTGATAAGATGGGAGTAAGAATTCTCTTGAAGTCAGGATCAGGTCAATAGGTAAACGATAAACGAAGTAAACGATAAAATTATGTAATAATCTTATTGCAGTAGTAACCAACCTTGAATAAACGAAAACGGTTCTTTAACAACACAGAACTTCCATCACAAACGATTAAAATCTTACGAAAGGTAAAAAAACTACAAACATTTTCACCAGATTCAGTTGCATTCGTTTTTTAATTAAAAATAACGCATCGAATTTTAACACAGATGGTCATTTAGATCCAGTGAGCCAACCCTGGGAAGCACGCAACACTGCTAAGAGTTTTAACCTGCGGCGTTCAACTGTCTCCCGAGGTTACTATGACAATCACCGCGAAACAACTGCCTGCGATCCGGCGCACGTGCGACCGCGGCACCCTCCACAGCGAGACTGAGGAGCAAGCCCGACGCCAGGCGCCACGAGCGGATAAGCACTGCGCAGATGCTGCATCAACACATCGCGCTACTTGGGAGTGATACAGGTATGCAGGCACCAGGAGCTTTAGCGCTAAGAGGAGGTGAATGGCCAGAATCACGCTCCGACCGCTTTAACTCGGGATCGTGCTACCTTTTTAATCTACATATTTAGAGGAGCGGGTTCTGCTCCCGGCAGAGAATTGGAATATTCTTTCGCCGAATCTGTTTTTTTTAGTAGGTTCTTTTACGACGCTTTATCAACAACTCAGGTTATTTAGCGTCTGAATGAGATGAAGGTGATAATGCCGGTGAAATGAGTCCGGGGTCCAGCACCGAAAGTTACCCAGCATTTGCTCATATTGGGTTGAGGGAAAACCCCGGAAAAAACCTCAACCAGGTAATTTGCCCGGACAGGGAATCGAACCCGGGCCACCTGGTTTCGCGGCCAGACGCGCTAACCGTTATTCCACAGATGTGGACGAATCTGTTTTGTCCGAGGTGGAAAAACTCAAATATCTTGGAGCAACAGTAACAAATATAAATGACACTAGAGAGGAAATTAAAAGCAAAATAAATAGCCTATCGGAAATATCTGCTATTATTCGATTGAAAAGAATTTGTCATTCCAATCTGCTTAAAAAAAAAAAAAAAACTTAAAGCTAGAATTTATAAAACAGTTATATTACCGGTTGTTTTGAATGGTTGTGAAACTTGGACTCTTACATTGAGAGAGGAACAGAGGTCAAGGATGTTAGAGAATAAGAAGCTTAGAAAAATATTTGGGGCTAACAGAGATGAAGTTACAGAAGAATGGAGAAAGTTACACAACACAGAACTGCAAGCATCGTATTCTTCAGCTAACATAATTAGGAGCATTAAATCCAGAATTTTGAGATGGGTAGGGCATGTAGCACGTATGTGTAAATCCAGAAATGAGTAAAGAGTATGAATTGGGAGACCTGAGAGAAAAAATACCTTTGGGGAGGCCGAGACATAGATGGGAAGGAGGTGTCATATGATGGTAGGTACTGGATTAATCTTGCTCAGGATAGCAGATAGAGGATTAGGCTATTGAAGTAAAAAAAAATCAGTCTTTATCACCAGAGGTGAGATTTGCGGTGAGATTTTATGCAACACGCAGTTTTTTATATACATATTATAAATTACAGTGAAATTCACATGCCCACTACTACTAGTCATTAAAAATGTTTCAACAGCAATCGCAAGATTTTGTCACCATTAAGAAGCATGCCAACAACTCCTGAAAATAACTGTATTGGTAGTTCTTTTTATTTCCTTATCTCCCAGTATAGTGCAATTTAAATTGAAGACTAAACAAAAAAAATCGAGTGTGGCTCTATCGGGGGCACGGCCGTGGGTTTTAACGTGAATACGTCTGGCTTAAATGAACAGACCTAGACTATATCTTTAGTTTAGCACCAAAACCAGCGCGCTAGCACATTGCAGTCGTGAGATATATCGCCTGGAAACTATCGCTCACACCCAAAACGGCCATCAGTGGCCGCGGACTACCACCCGCGCCTAGCACATACGTGGCGCGAATTCAAGGTCATGCTCGCATCGTAGTTGAATATCCGATCGAACGAGACCACATTTATTTCAATCGTGTTATTAGTCACGAAGTTATAGTGTTGGAATGGTTCACCCTGCTACGTATATTGTACAACAGTATACTACTGTACTACTATTGTACAACATATAAAATATGGACATTGCGATAGTTGTTTTCTTTACAGTCCGACACGGTTTAATAAACTAGTGTGAGAAATGAAGTTTTGCCAATTTAAGGGTTAAAGATGTATTGACGTCAAAATAGTCTATTTTAGTTATTACAATGGACACAGGAATGCCTGTGTAAAAATGTGTAATTTTGGAAGTGACAAACATTTAAAGGCTTCGATTTAACCACTTCTGTGCAAACGACGTAGCTCAGGCGGTAGCGCTGTTGTTCCCGAATTGCGTGGGTTCGATTAGCTCTTGTGGTGATTATCTGGTTGGGTTTTCCGAGGTTCCCCAACTGTAGGCGAATGTTAGGTAATCACACGGCGAATCCTCTTCTCGCCAAATACCATCTCGCTAACATCAATTCCACCGACGCTAAATAACTTAGTAGTTGATGCAGCTTCATTAAATAACCTACTAGAAAATATTTATACAGTGTTACCAATTCTGAGCCCCCGCCCCACTTCATGACTAAAGAGCTAGTCTGTTGAACCGAAGCTGTTCTAAGGCGAAGTTTCCATTCCCGCTCGGCCTGATATGGCTGATTAACTGGTTGGATTTTTTGCGAGAGTTTCTCAGACTAAAAGGTGATCTTAGGTGTAGGAGAGGAATAAAGAAAACAAAGATGGGTAAAATGTGAAGAGGGACAGGAATGAGAAGGCAAAGAAAAATAAAGAGTAGCAAGGAATAAAGATGGGAATATTAACAAACAAGACTTAAATTATCAACCGAAAGAAAAATAGAATCCGAAGAAGAGATGGGGAATTCGTATCATCAGAGATAGAGATGGAAAATCCGAACCATCCATCAATATGAAACGTGTCTGTTGTTGATATGATTTCGATTGTGATTATTATGATAGCCATCGGCGTAGCTCAGGTGGTAGCGCATTTGCTTACTGATCCGTAGTTGGACTGTGATGTGAGTTCGATTCCCGCTTGGACTGATTACCTGATTCGGTTTTTCCGAGGTTTTTTCCAATTTTAAGACGAATATCAGGTAATCTACGGCGAATCCTCGGTCTTATCTCGCTACTACCAATTTTATCGACGCTATATAAACTAGTAGTTGATACAGCGTCGTTAAATTACCAACACAATTATTATTATTATTATTATTATTATTATTATTATTATTATTATTATTATTATTAAGAGAATTAAAAAAAAACAATTTCATTTTCTACGAGAACAGAATTTCGTTACACCCTGCAGCCGTATCCTGCTGCCTTATGAAACGGAGGTCAGCTTGCCGTGACTACGCCATTTTAGCTCAAAATATGCGAGTATCTTCGCCATTATATTCCTGCAGTTTAATTGCAGGGTTGTTTTCAACTGTACTTCGCAATTATTCAGAGAAATTTTGGAGGAACATTAAGTTTGGCGGTTGGAAGGGATACACGCCGTTTCAATAGCAATTTTATGTTATTATGCGTCCACGCTCCTCGATCATTTGCATTAACCGCTCTGACTTATATCTTAATTTTCCGCTTGCTTCCTAGCTCTAGTTTGATAGCACACTCTTCTTGAAAATAAACGTAACAGTGTACTTATAACATCATCGAAATGTCATCCGTGGCCTACCATTTGAACTAATGTGTTTGTTATGGACATATATTATTAACACCACTTTTATATCAATGTCTATTTCGGGAATCGATCTCCAGACCTCTCCCATAAAAAGCCAAGGTGTGTTTACTAATTTCCATTGACATTTTTTCCGCAGAGCTCCAAGAAATCGCCATCTCCGACCGATACGTGATTCATAGCAATGGCGATTGATGTAGCTACTTATATGACAGCTGCAGAGTCCAAACAACTCCAAGTCAAAAGGACAACATATTTGTATTCTAATTAATTATAGTCCCATTCTACAGGTTAACGAGGGCAACGCTTTGATACTGAAGCTATATGTCCTCGCTATTATTCTTCCACGCATGGCTCACCTTCGTAAACATTTTTGGGACACATCGTAGATATCACAGGTCACAATGTGTTTTGTTTTTGGTATAGTCGCCGCGCTGATCACAATTGTTTATACAAGACATGGCAGCGGTATCTCAATTCAATTAGTAGAAGAGCGATAAACATAAACATATCTCGGCACCTGATGTGAAACATTGAAATGTTTTGATTAAATACAGCGCGTGGCATAAGTCTCTCCGCAGCGATGGCGATGCGCTTAGCACACTCAGTTATACTCATTTACGTTGGCAACGAATTCCACTATATTTAATATAAGCGTTCTAAATTACATTACTTTAAGTTACATTAAATTGCTACTCTAGGTCAAGGCCCGCACCGCTGCTCCCTGGCCTTATCTTAGTGCTGCCAACTTCAGCGCTCCCACGCGCCTCTGAGTTCACTGCGGAGAGACTTTTGCCACGCAGTGTATATTTCTAATTTATATAGTCCATATTTAAAGACGATTAATTTAGAAGAATTAAACAATGCAATACTCATTACTGATTACTATAAAATCTTCAACAATCTAATGTTGTGGAATATGTGAAAGAGAAGACAACACATCACTGGTCACTAGTTAAAAGTAATAGATTGGGTCTCTAAATGAAGATTTTTATTCGGTACATTATGAGCTGTACTATGCCTTTGATTGCAATCTTTGTATTCATTCCGCGTTTGCTCCGATATACATATCGCTTCCAAAGAACAGTTACCGTAGGCTATATTCTTTTATTTTGTAAAGTGACCATGGATTAAAGACTTTAAGAATCCAGACAAGCTGGGACTTGCAGCAACAAGACAGTTCTACATTACGACTCATTATGGCATTACCCTTGGAATGTGGCATGTAATGAATGACTCTGTGAATGCCAGGGTGTTACAACATTCGCAGTCGTCAAAAATTATCCGAACACAATAATCACTCTATGACAGCCGTGGTGAGAACGTGACTCGCGAGACATTGTGGCTCGCAGTGATAGCTGTGCATTTCGCTTGCTTCTAACCTCCGCCAACTCCCACCATCTCACTCACTGGAGTCAAACTCCGTTCCATTTGTATTTGTCTCTGACCTGCGAGTGGCATATCGCTGGCTAAATGTTAAAAGGGTGTATGTAGTAATATTTCTGATATAGACATAGAACCTTGTAATATTGAGCCAGCGATATGTCTCTCTCGAAACCATGTACGAAAGTTCCAAGTAGAGTGGGAGGATGCATTTTTTTGCTGTCAATATGATGAGAATATTAAATGTATTCTTTGTTCACAAGTGAAGTGAAATGAAATGAAATGAAATGAAATGATTAGCCTAAAAGTGTCCCGTTAAGGGCAAAGGCCTCCTCCTATAGAGGGAGAGCTCTATTTGTCTCACGCGGTGAGCTACTCCGCGTAAGAGATGTTTACAACCTTGGAACTGTTCACTTGGTTCACATTTTGCACTGTTGGATATTGTTCGCTTGTTTCTGTCGCACTGGTTTTAGTCGCTGTTCACTTGTCTTCTTAGGTTTTTCCAGTCTTCCCTATGTCTTGCTCTGCTTGACCAATGACTTCCTACAGTTCATCTTCTTCTTGGTCTTCCGCGTGATCTGTTGCCAATGCGGGGATCCCATAGTGTGACTGTCTGCGTCCATCTTCCGTCTCTAAGTCGTGCAACATGGCCTCCCCACTTCCATTTGGTGTTGGTGGCTTGCAGTGCTGGATCTTTAATTGCTGACATCTTTTGTAGCATTTCGTTTGGAACTCTGTCCCTCAGTGATAAGCCTAGTATCCTTCTCAGCATCTTCCTTTGGAATATTTGGAGACTGTTATGAAGTTTGGCAGTCACAGACCATGTCTGACACCCATACTATATCAGTACACGAGTTACGCAGGTCTCCAATATTTCCATTCTGAGTTTCTTGCTGAGTGTTCTCTCCAGTACGATGAACTTGAGAGTCCAGAATGCCTTCCACGCGAGAGAAATCCTTCGTTTTATTTCGTTCTCTGTCTTCTGGTGGAAGGAGACTAGCTGTCCTGGGTATACGTATTCAGACACGTATTGTAGTTCTGCACCATCAATTAATATGAGTGACTCCGGCCCATTTGACATTACTTGTGTCTTGGTCATATTCATCAGGAGACCTGCTGATCTGCTGGCGTCGCATAAATCTTGGAGCATTGACTGCAGTTCTCTGGGTGATTTGGCGAACAATACGACGTCATCAGCAAACCTTAGATTATTTAGTCTGCTGCCGTTGATGTTTGGTTATTCCACAATTTCTGTTCCAGTTCAGATTAAGAGAAAAACGGTTGTATAACATAAAACGGCATTATACTACATGTTACTGATGAAACATTAAAATGTTAAGTGTTATTGTTGTTATCATCATCATCATCATCATCATCTCTGTACGTCGACCCTTTTTCAGCAGATGTACGAATAATGCGGTTAGCGCTTCAATTTGAACTCACTGATTTACTATGTGATGTCAAATGAAAGCTAGATGTAAGGACTTGACAAATAAGGAGCGTTTTTTTTTTTAAAGTCCATAGATGCAGAAATCAAGATTTTACAGAAATTACACTAAGTGACAGGATCTATCGAGTTTTGAAAAAACCTGGAAGGTTTGGTAGTCTCTACATACGGTATGAAACAAGTTTTGGTAAATCTGATTTCATAGATCGCTTCCGGAGGTAGAAAACATACGATATCCCTATGTAACTCACTATCGAACATTTCTGCATCTATCGACTTTTGCAAAAACGCTCCTCAATGTTGAACTTATTTTGAAACTTTGTCGAAGAGACATTCTGAAGACAGTTAATTTTAGGTTGTGATATTGTTCATTTATTGTTCATTTCTTTCTTCGTTACACGTATTAAACATTAGTTTGTAGCCTTGTCCTGTATAAAATTATATTTAAGTGCTTGACGTACGGAAAATGAAAATCCGTTAATAAGTCAGACAGTTGCTTCACTTCCCCTTCGGGTGTCCGCCTCCCTCCATAGGTGCTATGCACGTTGCAGGTTACACAGTGGCTCGGCGCACGATTACATTTTCGCCACCTCTGCTCTATGACAAAATCGCTATTATCTATCACAACGATTTTTCCTGAGCTGTTACAGTTCGGAGCTGTGACGGAAAAACACTCCACCTATACTATAAATTAAATACATTTTTATCATCACCGAGAGTCAAACTAGAATCTGATGTCGTAAGCAGAGCTCTGCTACCAAGGCAACTATGACTACTTGGGAAACTCCAACTTCTCTCTTCGCTCCTTTCCTCAGGCCTTTTCCACCCCTTTCGCTCCTCTTCTCTTCTTCCCCTTATCACTACTTACTATTGCCTTGCTTGGACAGCACCTGGTTCAACTTCGAAACGTGCGACTGCGGAACCATTGTGAAGCCGGAACAATATCATTCTAACTTACAAGACACGAACTAGTCCCTAGAGAAATTATCAATTTCCTTAGGAAGCACTATTTCTTGTAATTCGCAAAAACATGGACAACGGAATTTCTTGGATTTGTGAAATGTTGTATAAACATCATAACATACCAGAGGAAACTATAATTTACACGAAACAAACTTTTATCTTCTAGCGAGTCATTCCAAGAGTTTCAACTCTTATTTAATTATTTAATAGTTAAGTGCCCAGTACTTGATTTATGATTTTCTGAACATCACTTACTATAATTATACATACATTGATGTTGCGTTAGTCCGATCCAGAAACATTTGAAATGTGGCTATGGAGAAGAATGAAGCGTGTGAAATGGAGACAATAAGAAATGAAGCTGTGTTGGAAAGAGTGCGTGAAGAGCGAATAATGCTGAAACTATCAGGAAAAGAAAAATAAATTGGCTGGGCCACTGGGGAAGAAAAAAACTGTCTACTGAAGGATGCACTGGAAGGAATGGTGAACGGAAGAAAAGTTCGGGCAGAAGAAGATATCAGATGATAGCATTAAGCTACATGGAGCATATGCGGAGATTGAGAAGAAGGCGGAAAATAGGAAAGACTGGAGAATTCTCAGTTTGCCCTTGGACAGAAGAGTGTGTGTGTGTCTAATGCCTACCCACTTCACTTAACGTGATTCGGGTTCCACATTCTGCGGATAGATGGCAGGACTGTGACCCATTTTCAAATTGCACACCACTTCGGCGGGCATGCATGATGTGTATCTGTGAAGAGTTATGACGTGTACTAGGGTGAGTGTATGTTATGTGTTCGTGTAAGTGTAGTGTAGGGAATGGGTGAGGATGATGGTGAATACAAATTAATAAAACGTTCACACCTCTCATGGCTGCCCAGTATGGTTCAAACTGAGATTTAACTGTGTGTGTGTACATACCGTTGTGGCACTCTTGCACCGCGCGCTGGGCTGTACGTCATCGCGATTTGGAGGGAGAACCAATGACCGGCCAATTGGTAAGGCAGAGCCGCTACCGGAAAGGAAGAGAATTAATCTCGATAAAAATGAGAGCACCGTCTGAGGAGCTTCCAGATAATGTGAACGCACCCTACAGCGATTGCACGCACCGATAGCCGGCTTTTCAACGCATCCCGATCCATTCTACGGAACGCTGCAAAAACTGCCGAATAACCTGCCTTCTCTTGTTTAGTTCCCACAGCAACGCATCGTCTACTTTAATTGGTGTGGAAGATAAGTCTTTAATAACAACGCTATTTATAGTCGATGACTCTAGGATATAGTGATAAGAGAGCAATGATGGAACGAAAACTGCACGAGAAAGCAATGAACTGGAAAAAAAACCTGCCCTCAACAGTTTCTTCTCGAACATATGGTGGAGATCGAATTTTGGTTTTTATTGAAAGAGTTACAAGACTCATTGACTGCAAAGCTCCGAATATTTTATTAACACAAAAAACTTTCGATCAAATTTCTAGATATAATAAGATAAAGTTTCCAAAATAGGCTATAGCTAAATAAAAGAAATCCGTGGCGCGACAACCCATTTAGGGAGAAGGCTGATCAGCCGACTATTAAAAAGGGGTAAAGGGTAAATTAATAATAATAATAATAATAATAATAATAATAATAATAGTTTTATTTTCCCTGGCAGAGTTAAGGCCATCAGGCCTTCTCTTCCACTCAACCAGGATCAAATCACATACAGAAAAATACATACCGGTATACAAATATTAACTTAAAAAAATAATAAACATAATTAAGCAAAAAAGAGAGATTGAATACATATACATAATCAGTATTAACTTTAAAGTAACAATAATAAAAACTATATATAATAAAAAAAAGAGACTGAATACATAATCACAAACAAGTATTAACTTAAAAAAAAAGAATTAATACATATGAATATAATCTCACAACTAAAGGAATAGTAGAATTAGTATGATCAGCACAGCACGTGTTACATTGAGACAATGACAATTACCTAGATATTAGTGTTAATGGAAAAATAAAGTAATGACTGTGTAAAATAATAATAATAGTAATAATAATAAATAAAAATTATACCTAAAAATTATACCTAATTATACCTAAATTATAACTAAAAAAACTAATTCTGTGTATTTAAAATATTTCTAAACAACCTAATTTAAACAACTGAGGACTATGACTACCCCTGATTTCCAGCGGCAGCGAATTCCATGAGCGGGCCGTGGCTATTGAGAAAGAACTTGAGTACTGAGATGTCTGATGACGTGGTATTGATAGCAACAGATTGTGCTGTGAACGTGTATTACGATTATGATATGAAGCTAGGAAAGTAAACCGAGAGGCAAGGTAGTTGGGTGTAGAATCATGTATAATTCGATATAGCAGGCAAAGAGAATGTACTAAACGTCGATCTTGCAAGCGGAGCCAGGAGAGTCGTAGAAAATATTCCGATATATGATCATGTCGGCGGATATTGAAAATGAATCGGACGCAGACATTATGTACACGTTGACTATTGGTCGTGCGTATATATTCCTGAGTAAAGGTGAACGATAATAATTGAGACATTCATGCCATATTTTATCACAATAAAGATACCATCAGGATGCACAACATATCGCAAAATTTCATTTTCGCCAAAAATTGACATAACTTAGGCCTAACACCTTTTGCTTTGGAACCACAGAAGTTCGACTCAACTTAAATCATTTTATTCTCTGATCTTATGTGAAATCATGTAGCACTAGTCTTGCTGAAACACGCACCATTTAAGACATTTGCTTAAAATATGATGGACTTCTAAGAATACAGAGAATTTCCGTAGCGACAATTTTTTGCCATCACTCAACACTCTCGTGCTCTCTCCTCATTTCCATCTGCAACTGATTAAGCAGCCCTACCAGTACGAGGTTCATTCTTCACATTCGTTACGCATTCGGTATGGTCTTCACAGTTTGAAAAATCGCAGGTCTTTTCAGCGAATTTTCACCGTAGACAAGATTAATGAGACAAATAGTTTCTGAACCACCTTTTTCAACCGAAAAATAAAATTTAAAAGCGTAACTTTAGCATTCGACAGACGGAATATCTTATTTCTCGTCTATTTCACAATACAATAATTATATAATATTAAAATGACAATAACTCATCTCCAGCTACACAGGTACAAATATTGATACAGCATTTATAGTCTCAGCGTTCAATTAATACCCTGGTGGTTGTCAAAGACGATGCATTCCTTGTAACAGGCAAGATAAGAGATTGTTTATTAATTAGGAATTCTCAGATGCCGCTCCAATCACAAGGAGCTGTAACATATCTATGCCTACCAATCATGCGTTGGAATTTTCAATTATTGAGTCCCGATATCATTTCCACGTGGGATATATAACAACAATGTTGTATCTTGAGTTGACTTATGACAAAAAAGATTAGTAATTTTAATTTCAATTTTAATTAAAAGTCATCTTATAGTTTAACATTTATTCACTGTGGATGGTAGTTATAGAAATCAATGTATTGATATCAGTACAAAAATAAAATTTTAACTAAGATGATCTTTACAACGAAAATGTGACAACACCGCTTGACAATACAAGTAGGCTACTGATGCCTACAAAAAGATATAACGAATACAAAATTTGCCGCTGGAGTATTAATTAAACGATTTTACTATACAATGTAAATAGATAAAGTATATTATTGTATTTAAGACACATTTAAAGAAAGGTACCGACTTCTGAATGACATAAAAATACATCGTCATACAGTTTCGAGATTTTGTTATTTTTTTGCAACTAGAAATAGATCTATATGAGTGATATGCAGGGAGCTCCAACGAAAGGTAAAGTCTGCCATTAGCCGACTGGTTTTGTCACTGCTCGTCCCATACAACATATAAAATATTCTATTAAATTACTAAATAAATGAAATAATGAGTAATAAATTAAACCAATGAACATCAAATTTAAATGTATTGCTTAAAGTGACCACCCTCGACTTGCAAACATTTCTCACAGCTGCGGATAATTGACTGCACTCGAATGTCATTAACCCTTTCGTCCGCAAGTTTTTTGTTTACAACAGTATTTTTATTACACACAGATTCTGTACACCTTCACTTGCGAAGATGTTTATAAGCGTACCATTGTAAAGGAACTCATATTTTCTGATACTCTCGTCTAAAACGTGGCTTCAATTTCTTGAAATATTTCTTTCTCACTAAGTGTTTCAAAATAAAAATGTTCTGTGCTACAGTGAAAGCCATTTCACTTTCTTTATTTGCCAAACACTGACACTCATTTACAAATAATGTAAAAATGAGCACAACACGCGACCAATACATCAGCAATCTATCGAACTGGACTGTTGATTGCTGACGGAATTCCCAATCGCAGTACATTCGGGATTTTGTATGAGTGGCTGGGTGCTCCACCGCTCGTTGGATCTCTTTTTTTTTAGTAGGTTATTTTATCAACAGCTTAGGTTATTTAGCGTCTGAATGAGATGAAGGTGATAATGCCAGTGAAATGAGTCCGGGGTCCAACACCGAAAATTACCCAGCATTTGTTCATATTGGGTTGAGGGAAAACCCCGGAAAAACCTCAACCAGGTAACTTGCCCTGACCGGGAATCGAACCCGGGCCACCTGGTTTCGCGGCCAGACGCGCTAGCCGTTACTCCACAGGCGTGGACTCGTTGGATTTTATTGGCAATAAAATCAGTATCATGTCTTCCTTCGGAAGGAAAGTAAAGCTGTGAGTTTCGTGTCGTATATTTCCGACATGTAAAAGAATCCTATCCCTTATAGAAGGTTCCGGGAATAGTCTGCAGTCATTTCTAGACCACGTTGAATTTCTACGCTAAATAAGCTTTACAATTAAGAGATGGGTATCTTTTGGCCTTCCCCCCACCAAACTTGTTCCAGGTTCCTCTAATGGAATGGCGACACACGGAGTGAGACAAGTGGCATACAGCGTCGGAGCTCACATAGTTTCTTATCGAAATACCCTTGCAAGGACACGCGCTTGCGTACACTTTAGTTTAATTTTCCTCCCTTCATCCTCGTTCATTCATTTATTCTTTACAGACGACCGGAAATCTCATGTCAACAATTTTTTTTATTTTTATGTTGAATCTATGAACTTCCATAATCATTAATATGACATCTCTACCTCACACTGTGGTAAATAGTACTGAACATTTTAAACAGAAGTTCTGTTAACAATAATATACATTCTCTTGTTTCCAACCTCCTGTTATTTTCCCGTTACAAGTTACGAATTTGCCTTCAGACTTCCCTCGCATCTTACACGTCAAGTGGTATTAATAGGAAACGGCATTTGTAGATTTTCTGGCAGGCAGAGATACGAGCAGATATATCAGAAGGCGGTGAATTATTTGTCAGATTTGTACCGTCTCCATGGCAATCCTAATAGCCGCGCAGCGTCTTGATAAGTGTGAGATTACAGGGTTGTCCCGCATCGACGACTTGGGTGATTTTATGTCCTTGCTGCAGTATCTTCTCGTCTTGTCTCTTGTTGTGCAAGACCAATGTCGAGATAAGTTCCACAAAAAATAAACCATTCATTCATAGTGTTCTGCTCAAAAACAGATCTTTCACTGCAAACCCAGCATTCTCCACTCTTTCCTATTTTCTGACTTCTTCTTAGTCTCCGCATATGATCCATGTATCTTAATGTCGTCTATCTCACTTTTTCTTCTGCCTCGAACTCTTTTCCCGTTCACCGTTCCTTTCAGTGCATCCTTCAGAAGGCAGTTTCATTCAACCAGTGACCCAGACAATTCCTTTCCCTCTTCCCGATCAGTTTCAGCATCATTCTTTCTTCACCCACTCTTTCCAACACAACTTCGTTTCTTATTCTGTCTGTCCATTTCACACACTCCATCCTTCTCCATATTCACATTTAAAATGCTTCTATTCGCTACGCTTCATTTCTTCATAATATCCATGTTTCTGCTCCGTACAATGCCACACTCCACACAAAGCTTTTTACTAGTCTCTTACTTAATTATTTCTCCAGAGGTCCGCAGAAGATCTCTTTTTTCTATTAAAAGCTTCCTTTGCCATTGCTATACTCCTTTTAACTTCCTGGCAGCAGCTAATGTTACTGCTTATACTACATACCAAGTATTTGAAGCTGTACACTTACTCTACTGCCTCATTTAGAAATTTGAAAGTTTATCTTCTTTACTTTTTTTTTCTATGACCATGATCTTTGTCTTATTGGCATTTATATTTATTTCATACAGCTCACAGCTGTCATTTAGTTCCAGTAGCATATCCATTACTATCATCTTCTCTTCTGCTAACAACGCCGTATCAGCAGCAAATCTTATGCACTTTATTCTTCTTCCTCCTACGATCACTCCTCCCATGTTCTGAAAACAGTTGTTTACTAAATCCTCCAAGTAGATGTTGAATAGTGTAGGTGATACAGGGCATCCTCGACGTGCTCCTCTTCCTATTTCGCTTTCTTCTGATATTTCTTTTCCTATCCTGACTTTGCCTCATTGTTTCATATAAAGGTTATTGAACAGCCTCCTCTCTTTCTAATCTACGTCAATATGATAAATGCAGTTTATGAAGAAAATCACGAGACAAAACACAAAATTACAATCTTCCGAGTGCGGACTTCTAGCATGTATGTAGTCCACACCTGTGGAGTAACAGTTAGTGCGTCTGGCCGCGAAACCAGGTGGCCCGGGTTAGATTCTCGGTCGGGGCAAATTACCTGGTTGAGGTTTTTCCCGGGGTTTTCCCTCAACTCAATATGAGCAAATGCTGGACCCTGGACTCATTTCACCGGCATTATTACCTTCATCTGTTTCAGACGCTAAATAACCTAAGATGTCGATAAAGCGCCGTAAAATAACCTGATAAAAATTTATGTATGTAAAAATTATGGTTTATTTAACGACGCTCGCAACTGCAGAGGTTATATCAGTGTCGCCGGTGTGCCGGAATTTTGTCTCGCACGAGTTCTTTTACATGCCAGTATATCTACTGACATGAGCCTGTCGCATTTAAACACACTTAAATGTTAAATGCCATCGACCTCGGCCGGAATCGAACCCGCAACCTCAAGCATAGAAGGCCAGCGCTATATCAACTACGCTACCGTGGGCGACTTTATGTATGTATGTATGTATGTATGTATGTATGTATGTATGTATGTATGTATGTATGTATGCATGCATGCATGCATGTATGTAGCTTATGTATTTATTCATTCATAGTTTTCTACCCAAGGGCAGGTCTTTCCCTGCAAGCTTCCTACTCTCCAATCTTCCCTATGTATGTAGTATATATTTTGTTATGAAGTTATCAGATTTTGTTTTAATATTAACTAATTTTGAATACCCCTGTATGAGTTGGATTGCAGACTCGCAACAGAGTAATGGAAAAGGCTGACCAGGGCGTAAGACAGGCAAGAGGCTTTTTCCTTCTTTTCCTTCTCTCACAAATTGAGACATTCCATTCAACAAGCTATACTGGTGTTAATCCACACGGAACTGTGCACCCCTGCTCAATGAGACATTGAGGCAGAGAGCTATCAGCATAATGAGGGGCGGAGGAGGGAATTCATTTCCTGTAGGTTGGTAGCACAACGCTCATTGTCTGGCAAGATCAACTCTTCGCTTCACTCACTCAGGACGCGCTCCTCATTGCTGAAGACGCAACTTGCTGAAACCAACTGTTACTCGCCGACTGGTAGGGGAAACGGGAGATATACATACCTGTAATATGGTTTGTCTGTTCGAAAGAAAATGCGTAATTCCGCTGTAAACGGTAAATGTGCTCAAATGTTCATAGTATCAACTATTTTAAGTCCTTGACTTTATGTACTAAAATTTACGATTAATCTTTCCAGGATCTTGCTAGTGAATTAAATTAAATACACACAGGGTTTCACTAATTCGAGAAGTGAGATTTCGTGTTGGTTTCTTATTCAAAGTACGATTAGACGAGAAAGTAACACAATCACAAAACGTGCCTCATTGATGAAGACGCAACTTGCCACATGCGGCTGTTATTTAAGGATTAAAAGGGACAAATGTAGTGGTACCGGTACGGGATAAATTACACTTTGATGGAACAACTGATAAAGTAATATGGAACTACTCGTTCTGTACACAGTTAATATATACAAAGACTTTGAAATATCCAGTACCTTATGTTTTTAATTTTATGTAGGTCCGCAACTGTGGCTCTGTAGATTGCGGACGTGCTTTCCAACGAAACGGTCCGAGATTTGATTTCCGGCGTGGGCAATGAAATAAATTTAACTTCTGTTCCCGGGACTGGGTATCTGCTATCCTGTGATTCCGTTTACGAAATGCTAGATAACACAGTATGGATAACATTACTTAAAAATATTTCCGTTAGAAAAAATTAAAACAATTCTCCGGCACAAATTGTCCCTCCAATCGATCACTTCTTCAGACAATAGTTTCAGAGCTCAGAAAAATCTACATGATGCGAGGTACTTGTGCATTTGCACTATATCATAGATATAAAGATATAGTGCTGCAGTTTGTACGAGCCGAATAGTCTAGAAAACACAATAAGCTAGCCAATGGCGACTCTTCTTCTAATTGCTCTATCCTTTTCTCACCACTATTATTCTCATCCGTATCGTGCAAAGAGCACGATCTGCGTTAGAATATCAATTATTAATGTTTAATGCTGTAAGTGAAACTGATTGTGAGTTTTGGAGATAAGAAAAAGTATATTCCACAAGAAATTTCCTGATAACTTATCGCCAATTCCAGCAGAACCACAATATACAGAACTGGAAACGAAAAAGGTAACGGAAATATTCCAGACAAGAAAGCGGAACGGTTCTGTTTTGTGCTTACAAACGAGAAGTTAGACGGAAGTAGAAATCACTCTCTCGATCTCACGCCATGTGATCTGACCTGTGAACTTTAGGAGAAATGAAAAACAATAACAAATAAACTTCTCTCGTAAGCTTACAAAAATATTTTGTGCGAGATCGTGCGTATTTGCTTGGTTTCCGCACAAAACCAATCCGCGGAAAGTCTAAAATTCCACATTCAGTATTCCCAACCTAACACACATGACAATTTCCCTCTTCTTACCGCTTAAGTGACATATTGAATTTACTGCTTTAGGCTTTTAACATATTATTTTTAGAGACGTTCAATATAGTAATAATTATAAATTGGAAACTTAGCACTGCAATTTCACCTAAATTGCACTGTTAATTATTGTTTTTAAATATTTGCAAAAATTAAGTAAAGTCTACAACTTCACTAAAGTTACTGCATTCGTGATGCAAATAACATTAAGGAAGCCGTGAAAAAATCAACAAGATTCCAGACTCATCATAGACTGGGAGAAAAAAAAAAAGACAAACGTATATCACGGCCTGCTGGAGTATAGTAAACACAGAAAACATTTTAAAGCAACAATGTTGAAGATAGATATTTTTGTTTTGCAAATTTGCCGTCATTGAACAGAAACCAAGATGGAGATTTCATTGCAACTAATTAGAAATTCCTCTTTTAGGTATGTAATAAACGATCTTCGCACAAAATAATGTACAATACACGAGCGGTATGTTTTCTTTTAATTCTCGGAAATTAAAAAAGCTCAACTACGTTTCGCTTTTTCAAACTTTTCCTCGAACATGAAAACTTCAACATACCGCTCTTGTAACGCATATTACTATTGTGTAAATGACAACTTCGTATAAGTAGATACAGGATATTTCCAGCACCTTTCGAGAAACGGGTTGATGTTGTAGTTCATACATTAAAGGGGGTCATGGGACATTTGAGTAGTGAAAAATTGGTGAAATTCAATATTTTTCCTCTCAGGAATGTAAGTTAACCTTAAAATTTCATATGCGGAAGTAACGAAGAGTATGTGGATATGCATGTCATGTATGGTATCCTGATCGAAGACACCCCGAAAGTCGTACATTTACAAGGGTATATCAGCATATCCGCACACTTTTCGTTACTGTTAGGTTCCATTGTAACTGCAGTACAGCACAACAGACTAGTGACTTGACTGATACCTTTGATGTGTATCCGTCCTATACATTCTGCGTGTATGGTTTGATTACAACTCCACCTCTCGGCAATGCTCAGTTTTGTAAACAAAGAGCACAGGACCGCTTCTAGTGCCTAAGGAGTAAACCATACGATGTTATAAAATGACGTCAGTGGCGGCTTGTAAACATACATTCGTAATTTTCTCGCAAACGGCTGGTTTGCGGACCCATGTTTATTGGGACTTTATTGCTTATATTATTGTGTACTTTCAACTTTGTAAGTTTACGTCATCCTTTTCGATACACCCTGTAGAGTTGAAGAGAACGTGAAACGATGAAATGATGGGGACTATGAATAAGAGAGGCTTGACAACTAAAAACGCACAGGACAGAAGGTTTTGGTGTATTAGCACTGGAATCCATAAGAAAGGTCTATATTAAGACTATTTAATCTCCTCTGCTTTTCTATCGAGGGACATGTCGCCATGTTTCGTAGGCGGAACGATGTTTGTTGCGGTAAAGAGCCTTCTTGCATGTAGTTGCGTACCTTAAAATAATAATAATAATAATAATAATAATAATAATAATAATAATAATAATAATAGTTGGCAGAGTTAAGTTGTAAAGCCTTCTCTTCCACTCAACCAGCAAAAAATATACATAGGCTTACATATGTATGAATTTAAAAGTTACAAAGAATTCAACAATTTGATTTAGATAAGAGTTACATGTATACAAGATTTATTTATGAATTAAACATCAAAACATTATGAACTATTAATTAAACAATGAAATACAAACTGTGTAGCAGCATTAAGCTAAAATACATAGAATTTTAACATATTTCAAATAATGTTAGATAACAGAAAGAGATTATTATGAGACAATTTTGAAAATACAGCGCTATCAGGATGATGTCTAAAGGAAGAAGTAACAATGTAGTCAGTGATAGTTTAAGTCAGTACGATTGGAGTGAATTGCTAAGAAGGTTATCCTTTAAGCTGTTTTTAAAAATTACCACAATATTTTAAAATAATATGTTGTTAACTAATTATGAGGTCTTTCCCAGATCACAAGTATAACAGATTTTAAAGGCAACAACTTTTGTCAGTTTCATTGTGTTGCTATCTAGCCACTGCTAAAAAGGAGTCACGTTATAACCCTTATGGAATTACAGGGAGCTACTGTACTTCCATTTATGTCATTACCAAAAATCCATTTTCGACAGTGGAGGCTCTGGTGGTTGTTCTCATTTTATGTTGCCGTTTCATAACATGGGAATGGCCAATCCGATATATGTATATGTACTCAGGGATTCTCGGCAATAAAGTCATTAGAATAACTCTCTTACTCTCCAATATAGGACGGAGTAGCGAAAACTATAACTATTTTAATATAGGCACCATATTTTTATGTTATAGCAGTTACATCACCTACACGCAACCCCCAAACTGTTTGGAGGACCACACCTGTCATTGGTTAGCGCGTCCATATGACCTAGACGGTAGAATTGTCAGACAACTCTCAGCGTATTCCGAATCTCACCGGTCCGGTGGCATCAATGACGTCACGTTGCAGCGAAATAAGGAACAAAACTGCTGGAAGGATCGATGGCTGTCATTGCGACTTTACAAGTTGTTGTCTGTGCTACGCTAGCAAAATTTTGCGAAATTTTTGTACTCCCATCTCGTTCAAAGAAAAGATAGCATAAACAATTTATTTCTTGAACCGGTAGTAATAACGGGTCCGTTGACATGTTCGCTCATAAGCCATTAACATATTGTTTTTGCGTTGTGCTCATTACAAACAATACAGCAGAACTAAAGCAGAACACACCGCCATGACTCAACAGTGCACGATGTTAGTCGTCTGCTAATTCCCGCCCTATACAAGAACCAATCAGATTCACTGATGGCGGCTGATGGAGACTGCCACCACCTCTGCAAGTTGATGGCACCGGTGCGACACCGGTGGAGCATCAATGACGTCATCGGTGGAATTCGGAACACCGTGATGCCATCGGATTGCTCACCGGTGAGATTCGGAATACGCTCTCTACCTCCTCTTCACCACTGAGGGGCAGGGCTATGGCAGGTCAGCATGCTGAAGTGGCACTTCCTCCACTTTTGATGGAAGAAAAATACCGCAGTGATGGTCCCCAGAGCCTCGTTTGTTAAAAACAGGTTGCACCACGGGAAGGTGACGATGGGATTTCAGTAGGAGAGGTTATGGAATGCACTTCACTACCGATTGCAACCCTTATAAGAAAATGAAATAATCTCTCATATGAGGAATATGCTGAATATAAGACACCATTTTACTTGAATTACAAAAATCACAGTATTAAAAATTCAACATTTTGTTGGAAGATTAGTTGGAACAGTTGGCTTCAGAAAGCGAAACGGTAAGAGAGATGCAATTGACTGCTACGAATAATCGGCGAAAGATACTCAGAGAAGAATAAAGAAGTGTATATAGTAGGCTATTTGTGGACTTAGAAAAGGCTTTTGATAGAGTGGATTGAAATAAATTGATGGGAGTCCTAAAGAAAATTGGCGTGGATTGGAAAGAGAGGGAGCTGTTCAGTAACCTTTAGCCTATATGAAACGAGTCAAAGTCAGGATAGAAGAAGAAACGTCAGAAGGAAGCGAAATAGAGAGAGGAGTACATCAAGGATGCCCTTTATGACCTACTTTGGCCAACATCTACTTGGAGGACTTAGTGAAGAACTGTTTTCAGAACATGGGAGGAGTGATAATAGGAAGAACAAAATAAAGTGCATAAGATTTGCTGACGATATGGTGTTGTTAGCAGAAGAGGAGATCATACTAAGGTATATGCTACTGGAGCTAAATGACAGCTGAGAGCAATATGAAATTAACATAAATGCCAACAAAACGAAGAACATGATAGGCCTAAAAGGAAGAAAAATAAAGAAGGTAAACTTGCGAATTCTAAATAGTGGACAACTTCAAATACTTGGGGTGTACTATTAACAGAAACATGAGTTACTGTCAAAGAAGTAAAAATGAGAATAGAAATGGTCAAAGACGCATTTAATAGAAAAAGAAGCACATTCTGAGGATCTCTGGAGAAAGAACCAAAGAAGAGACTAGTGAAGTGCTTTGTGTGGAGTGTACTGTAGCATTGTATTGAGCAGAAACATGGATATTAAGACGAAGTGAAGAGAAAAGAATAGAAGCATTTGAAATGTGAATATGGAGAAAGATGAAGCGTGTGAAATGGACAGACAGAATAAAAAACGAAGTTGTGTTGGAAAGAGTGGATGAAGAAAGAATGATGCTGAAACTGATCAGGAAGAGGAAAATGAATTTGCTGGGTCACTGATTGAGGATAAACTGCCTTCTGAAGATTCACTGGAAGGAATGGTGAAAGAGAAAAGAGTTCGAGGCAGAAGAAGATATTAGATAATAGACGACATTAAGGTACATTTATCATATGCGGAGACTAAGAGAAAGGCAGAAAATAGAAAATACTGGAGAATGCTGGATTTGCAGTGAAAGACCTGTGTTTGGGTACAACACTATGAATGAATGGACGTTTTGTTCGAACTGCCGCTGCGAGATGTTCTGCATTACAAGGTGACAACTCTATCTATTCGATGGAAGAGGCTATAGGTGTTGAAGTTTGGAAGAGGGTTCAAATGAAGGGTTGGGGAGGGGGAATGATTTAATGACTCGCCTGTAGGATCTAAGAGATCTTCAAACTCCACCCCATCACAACGAGGGTTGGTAGGGGGTAAGAAATCTCGAGAAGACGCGTCTTATGTGCCGGTCCATTGTCCGGGTTGACAATTTAATTTAACAAAACAGCTTCGACTAATCGCCGTCAAATAACGACATAGGGGGCGCACCAAACACTTACACAATCCGTTGCTATGCATATTTTCTCTGACAACGCAACAATTCATTATTCTTGCAAAATCAAATCCCCGTGAAATTTCAAGTTGTGTCGCACTGGAATGGCTACAAATATAGTGCGAGTCAAGAGCAACAATCGTAGTCGTGTTTTCTGTCAACTGAGCAAAACACAGCTTTCGTGCGGTAGATATATACAGGGTGTGCGATTTGTTTGTTACAAATTTCGGAGATACAGTAGTTGTGAAAAGAAAAAAAAAAAGACAATCTATTAGAAGTCAGCGATCCAGTATGACACTACATGTCCCTACAAGGTTAATTTCACGCCTGATTATTATTATTAGACAACTCTTTTTCTCGTTTCCTTGGTAGGATGGTAGGAGCTAGGCTGTCACACTTTTTGTTTTTGTGTTTGTACATAACTATTAGGGCCTATAAATTGCATGGTTCAGACCAGTGGTATTCAATCTAAAGTACGCGTTCTTCCAGGGATACGCCGAGTTGTCTCAAAGGGCACGCAACCCATTGACTAGGTATGTAAACATACTTATTTTATTATATTGTACTTGTTGATAATTTTATTATTGTAGTTTATATATTTTCTTTTACAGTATTATCAACTCTTGTTTTTCCATGCTTCAATAACATTTTACATAATTAATTACTATCATTATTGCATCAATAACTGCTGTAGGTGTAATAATAATAATAATAACAATAATAATAATAATAATAATAATAATTTACTTCGCATACAACATGAATTATAGTCGTTTGTCATTTCTTACATAATTGCAATGTAGTTTGGGGATACAGAGGTACAAAAAAAAAAGTATTTTGGGGATACGTTACCAAAAAAATTCCAATACCACTGGTTTAGATAACATTCTGGAAATGGGACCTATTTAACTCCTTGTACACATTTTAGTGTAAAATCATTGTCAACAGATCTTTTTCAAATACATTTGGATTCGTTCCGATGTCATCAAAAGTGGGCCTACTAATAGTCTATTCTCTTTGTCGTTGTTCACTGGTCTTTCGTACATTAGACTTCTCATAAAGTTCCTAAACGTAATGATCGGAGTCTGGAGAACGTAGTGGCCAAACAGTGGAAATTATTATTTAGACTCACTCTTCAAGATAAATCTTATCTATGAAAATGCAATGCTCTTAAGATCATATAACGTCATACATTCTCCAAAATTTGTAATAAGCTTACTCAAACACGTTGTAGTCTATAGTTATTTCACAGAATATAATAACCATGACGTAAAAACATGTAATACATTCAGTGGAATAAATAATTTTGTGGATGTGCAACTGTGCATTCCAGAATGCAGTGAAGTTACTATACATGTACTGCCACCTACATACTGTTCATGAAAGACAAGCAATTAGTGTATGAATATGGTTGTGCGAACAATGTTAGCCTGGGTTAAAGGTGTTATAATGAATAGATCTGGCCAGTAAGAAAAGATACGTTTTCTGAAACACTAATTTTTATGATTTTATTTCATATGCATTGACTTAATAAATTATCTGTTGGATTCATTTTTTACAACTGTTTCGTATTCTGTGAGCACTTAAAACAATACGTCCTACCAAATAAGAGAATTTAAAAAATGACAGAAGCTTTAAGGACATTCCAATGATAGTGTGAAATATCTATATACTCGAATTAAAGTAATAAAACACATGTACAGTAGTGGCAAAGAAACCGGACCGACCCTTGTAGCTGATTCAGAGCCTTGTTCACTCCAGAGCACGATAGACTGGTAACTAAGACTTTCGTGGTTCGAATCCTGCCTGGGAAGGAAACTTGTTTTGATCCTTATTCAAATTTATTCCCAATACTTTTCGATTGCAACGATATTTTACTACTTAATTAACTTATTATTCCCAGAACATGAATTTTACCAGCAATCGAAAAATATTGGGAATAAATTTGAATAAGGAACAGAAAAAAGTTTCCTTCCCAGGCAGGTTTTGAACCACGAAAGTCTCAGTTACCAGTCTATCGTGCTGGAGTGAACAAGGCTCTGAAATCAGCTGCAAGGGTCGGTCCGGTTTCTTTTTGTCACTACTGTACATATATAGCCCATATACTCATTATTTCCATGACTATTTTGTGGAAAAATAATGAATGAATGGATGAATGAATGAATGAATGAATGAATGAATGAAAAATATTATGGTTTATTTAACGACGCTAGCAACTGCAGAGATTATATCTTCGTCGCCGGTGTGCCGGAATTTTGTCCCGCAGGAGTTCTTTTACATGCCAGTAAATCTACTGACATGACCCTGTCGCATTTAAACACACTTAAATGCCATCGACCTGGGACTGGATCGAACCCGCAACCTCGAGCATAGAAGGCCAGCGCTATACCAACTACGCTACCGAGGCCGAATGAATGAATGGAAGAAATGTTTAAAAGGTGCTCAAAACCGAGTCCTTGCAAGAGAAACTGGGGCTGAGAAGAATAACTGTACATTTGAGCTCCAAGCCAGTTGGACACTTTTCCCACTCCGATTTTCACCGTACCATTGAAGGAACATTACAGAATTTATGTTGAAAACCTCGAAGCACATTAAATAAAGAATGGAGCGAGGCGGATCGCGTGAAAAACCACGAGGCACGAAGTTTATCTTACACTTCTATTTCAATGGTACCACGAGTGACGTCAGAGTTTACTGAAAAATCTTTAATGTGAAAAGTTACAATTTTTCTGTCCTTGTTGATCGAGTGTTAACTGTTCAATTCAGAAATACAAAAATGGAAAGAACACTTTGACTGGATGCTTAAGAGTAAACTATCATGTTTAGCCTACAGAAAATAACCATGTGATAGAACACCCACCAAGAAATGGCGAGATCAATAACATGTTCGCTTCGGGGCAGAGAACTAAAGTACCCAATCCACGATTAGGAAGAAGACTGTAGTAACTAATTTCGAAAGACGATTTCAGGATCATTTCCAGTAATTGTACCAACTTTAGTAAACATTATTCGTAGTTGGGGTAGTACTATCAAGCTGAATATGGATTAATGGAAAAATCAGCCATTCATATTGATATTCATGGTAATAGGAGTCCGCGAAAATATTGACTTTACTACGTGCATAAGAGGTGGGTCACGAGCCTTGCGTGTCGCGGATCCCTATGACCTATTGTTCCCTGTCAGGATGTTTACTTATACAGACAGGATGCAGGTACGCGTGTGTTTGTTTCCATAGTTACGCTCTTTTCGCTTCACAGTCGCAATGGAAACGTTCGTCGTTCAAACACTTGAGGCAGTAGCAACAAACAAAAATGATATTGAGACAAGCTAGAGAATTGTTTGAAGCTTTCAGACTGTGAAGTGCACACGCTGGCTTCCAAACATTATACGAACAGAGAAAAATCATACCATAATCGTCGATATCGTCATTTACCCATCAACACTATGATTGAACGTAAGGCATTAAAAATCCTGTCCCGATGTATTGTATGAGTGTTATTAATCCAAGGGAACCACAGAGAAATAGTGGATAAATGAGGTTTTTTTTTTCTCAAATTGTAGTAATCATACGATTCCCCACCTTGGTAGATGTTGCGGACCCGGATTCAAATCCCAAAGATGGTGGAGTCATATTATATTTTTATAGCAGACGAAGCAGTGCGGATAGAGGAGACGACCTCCAGATTCGAAGGGTAGCTGCGAATAGGCCTATAGTGATTAAGCAGTCGCGGACAGTCGATAAGGGATGGTCCTCCAGTTTGAGGGTTGGATGAAGAGCTAACAAACATCACAGTAAAAAAAAAACAGTTTGTTGTGAAGCCTCAATAGCCTATATGGCATATGACTCGGTTAGGAGAAAGGTTTTATATAATATTATTATTGAATTTGATATTCTCAAGAAACTAGTGTCGCCCTCGTTAGCGCAGCTGGTAAAGAGCTGGGCTCCTATGCTCGAGATTGCGGGTTCGATCTCGGCCCAGGTCGATGGCATTTAAGTGTGTTTAAATGCGACAGGCTCATATCAGTAGGTTTACTGGCATGTAAAAGAACTCCTGCGGGACAAAAAATTCGGCACACCGGCGACATTGATATAACCTTTGCAGTTGCGAGCGTCGTTAAATAAACCGTAGTTTAAAAAAATTCAAGAAACTAGTTCGATTAATTAAAATGTGTCTCATTGAAACTTAGAGCAGAGTTCGAAAAGGCCAGTTTCTGCCTGACGCGTTTCCAATTCACTGTGAACTAAAGCAAGGAGATGCACTATCGCCTTTACATTTTAACTATTAGGAAAGTCCAGGAAAACTGAGAGGGTTTGGAATTTAACGGCTTACATCAGCAGCTTGCTTATGCGGATGACGTGAATATGTTAGGAGAAAATCCAAAAACGATTAGGAAAAACATGGGAATATTACTTGAAGCAAGTAAGGAGATAGGTCTGGAAGAAAACCCCGAAAAACAAAGTATGTGATTACGTCGCGTGATCAGAACATACTGTAGTAAGAAATGGAAATATATCCTTTGAAAAGGTGGAAAAATTCAAGTACTATGGAGCAACAGTAACAAATATGATTGACACTCGAGAGGAAATTAAACACAGGATAAATATGGGAAATATCTATTATTATTCGGTTGTGAAGCTGTTATCATCCAATCTGCTCTCAAAAAAGCTGAAAGTTACAGTTTATAAAACAGTGTTATTACCGGTTTTTCTATATGGTTGTGAAACTTAGTCTCTCACTATGAGAGAGGAACAGAGGTTAAGGTGTTCGAGAATAAGATGCTTAGAAAAATATTTGGGGCTAAGAGAGATGAAGTTACAGGAGAATGGAGGAAGTTACACAACGCAGAACTGCACGCATTGTATTCTTCATCTGACATAATTAGAAACATTAAATCCAGACGTCTGAAATGGGCAGGGCATGTCGCACGTATGAATGAATCTAGAAATGCATAATATAGAGTGTTAGTTGGAAGACCTGAAGGGAAAAGACCTTTGGCAAGGCCGAGGCGTAGATGGGAGGATAATATTAAAATAGATTTGAGGGAGGTGGATATGATAGTAGAGACTGGATTATTCTTGTTCAGGATAGGAACCAATGGCGGACTTATGTGAGGACGACAGTGAAGCTCCGGGTTCCTTAAAAGTCATAAGTAAGTAAATAATAGAGATGAACAACGATCGAGAAAGCAAGAATAATAGCGCCCGCAAAGCCGAAAACCCGCACAACATGTTGTATACGTCGCGTCGTTGACGTAAAAATTGCTTGTGAGTGTTTCGGGACGTCGAGATTGATCACTCCCGAAATTCGGAACGTCAAGCAGCCTTGAATCGCCACAGTTGTTTATACCTGACTGAACTTTTATCTACTTTGGCAACTCCTATATATGTACTATAAACAATCAAGCAGCCTATTTGAAACATCATCTCTACCTTTCAGTGTATAATAATCCGTTCCCAGTCTAAATTTAATTAGTAGGCTTTTATTAAAAGGCTAGGAAATTTCTTTTCATATGTTTGAGATCAAGTGTGCAATCCACAATTAAAAAGATATTAACGTCATGTTTTATGTTTCTTAGAAATGCAGATTTATTTGAGAATTTTTTTTCTGCTTATATAAGCATATGTAGCCTAATATATCTGCAGTGCTTGGGAAAAGTGACATAAGTCAGTTTTCACAAACCTTTTTTGATAATTTATTGACAACTTACGGAACACCTGTTCGCTTGAAAAAAATACATAAGTATTTCTCCCATTACAATAATTCATACAGAAAAAAAATCAAATTGACATAAACCAGTGTAAGTCGTCAACAAATTATCAAAAATGGTTTGTGGAAACTGACTTATGTAGCTTTTCCCAAGCACTGCAGACAATAGAACCAGAACATTTTGATAACTAAGATACTGTTCTGTTTTGTCTTTTTGTCTCATTTAAACATTTCTAACGTTATTTATTTCACTTTATAAAATTAGGGTAAAGGTTGGTAATATTGTGATATGAGTAATATTGTGATAGTTCTACTTGAGAATTTATTACAATTTTACTAAGCGAGAGGAAGATCGGTTTTTTGCGTCAACGTATTAAGAGAATGTTTGTGGACAAGTTTCTGCACAAAACAGGTACTTCTGTCATTCAGTAAAATTGTAATATATTCGCAAAAAGAAATACCACAATATTATTCATATCACAATATTACCAACCTTTACCGTATATTATTTTAACGTATATGCACTTAAATTCATGAAAGCTTGCGTACCTTTTAAATGTTTCTACTTCTATTTCCTCTTCTTACATTGTCATTCTCATAGCATCAAGAGTGACGTCAGAGTAAATTTGTCATGTCAAAACGTTTAAATTTTTCTCTTTTCCACCTGAACATAGGCATTTTCCAGTCTAAAAGATAAACATTCGAATTGGCAAGAAGAAAGAAAAATAATTAAGAGAATGCACTAGAACAGTTAGAAATGCAATGATATACATGATTGAACAAACTAAACTATTATTATTATTATTATTATTATTATTATTATTATTGCTGTTGTTTGTTCTGGCCAATGGTTGTTGTCTGGCCAACGGCTGTTGTCCAGCACATAAATATAAATAAATAAATAAATAAATAAATAAATAACTAAATAAATAAATAATAATTATTATTAATGCATAGAAGCGATTTGTAAGTTATTATTATTATTATTATTGTTATTATTATTATTATTATTATTATTATTATTATTCCTTAGAAGCGAAATATTATCACAAATCCAGATTAACGCTAGAACATCACATTTAAGAAATCGTCAATTGTTATATTATAAAAAACAAACACTTCATCACATAAAAATTCACCAGTGTTAAAAATGTGTTCAAATTTCAATGAAATATGTAAAACATGGGATCTAGATTTCTGCATTTCTTACATGAAATACAAACATTTTCTTATTAATATACTGAAGGTAGTTGATTTTATATAATATTGCTATTTGTTACTCTAATTTGTTAACTATAGCTATATTTTACATTTTTGGCTATGATATCTATACTTAACTATGTTTCATTTATTTTATTTTCTATTTTTCATTTATATCTGTATCTTTGTCTTTTATTTAGATAGTGTCTATTTGTCTGTTTTTTTTCTTTTCTCATTTTCCATTTTAATTTGTATTTACACTTGTATCTTGTATTTGTATCTGTTTCATCTCTTTTTTTCATGCTATATGCAATTCTATGTTTTTTAAACGAATATCTATATTGTCTATTGTAATTGGGGCTTTGCCCTGTTATAGACATAAATAAATAAATAAATTTGAAAGTATTACGAGCATGAGTATGATGATTATGATTATTATTATTATTATGATTATTATTATTATTATTATTATTATTATTATTATTATTATTATTTGGCTAGCATAGGCCTCGTGCCTAGCTTCCAGGTGGGCCTCATCTCTCGTTGTTCTGTCTGCTACACGCTCTTCACTTGTTCTATTTTTAACCCCTTCAGGAGGGGAGGTCGAGCACTCCCCATCACCACAGGACCCGCCATACTGATGTTCTCATCAAGTGCGAAAACAATGCCGCAACGTTCACCTGCACGAGCAGCGTACGAAGTGAACAGAACCTATGAAGATACAGTGGACAACTGCCTGCTTTAGTGAGAGAGTGACCCAACTCGCATAGGCTATTTCTAATGCTTTATTTAGTTTGCCACGCATTCCTGGGTCTTGAGATACTCTAATAGCTTCTGTTATATATTTCCTAAAGTGAAAACAAAGAAAAGATGACAGTTATGAGCAGTACGCCATCGAAGACTCTGGATTGTTATAGTCCTACACGGCACGTCGTGTCTCTTACAATGTCCCATATTCTGTTGAAGTCAACTGAGATATGCTGATGTGTCTCACGTGACACCTCTACGGCGTGAATTTACTGCGACACCACGTTAAGAAAATAAACACAACTCACCGAAATAGGAGTGAATGAGTCTACACCAAGCGACTTCACTTACCTGAAAAAAAGAAAGAGAAAATCACACAATTGCATAAGTTAATATGTATGCATAGCATTAAAATGTCTACATACTACCTAAAAAACCACGGGAAAACAGCGTTACATGTATGGAGAGTCCAAAGTGTATTCCATGATTCTTTACATCTACTATTTATGAGAGAAATGAAACGTTTTTGTGGTATGAGGGTATGTCGGAGGGCGGTTGAATAATAATAATAATAATAATAATAATAATAATAATAATAACCCTACATCACATCAATTAATTATGCAGACCACATTATCAACAATAATCATGACTACAATAATATAGAAACAAATATGGAAATTTTACACATCACACCAAAACGTTCACAGTTAAACATCTTAGAACAATACGAAATATAGCCTATAAACATACAATAACATACCCACAACATATACTTAATACACAATTACAGTACAGTTCAATACCCACACATTATTCGATGTCATAATACGTCATAACACACAAACAACCAACCCCCACCATAAGAGCAACACACCACCAACCCCTACAACCGACAAATGCACATCGCAGAATTCAAGATCACCAGTAGTTCAGGAGACACTGATGAAGACGAAACATCACGTCGAAACGGGCCGTCTGTCGAAGGTATATACCTTTTTTAAAAATTTTAACACTTTTTAACGTGTGGCTAAGCAATTTTATGTTTTTAACAAACAAAGTGTTAACGTGAACTTTAATCAATCGATAATAATACTTACTTACTAGCTTTTAAGGAACCCTGAGGTTCATTGCCGCTCTCACATAAGCCCGCCATTGGTCCCTATCCTGAGCAAGATTAATCCAGTCTCTATCATCATACCCCACCTCCCTCAGATCCATTGCAATATTGTCTTCCCATCTACGTCTCGGTCTCCCTAAAGGTCTTTTTCCCTCCGGCCTCCCAACTAACACTCTATGTGCATTTCTGGATTCGCCATACGTGCTATATGCCCTGCCCATCTCAAAAGTCTGGATTTAATGTTCCTAATTATGTCAGGTGAAGAGCACAATGCGTGCAGTTCTGTGTTGTGTAACTTTCTCCACTCTCCTGTAACTTCATCCCTCTTAGCCCAAAATATTTTCCCAAACACTTTATTCTCAAACACCCTTAACCTCTGTTCCTCTCTCAAAGTGTGAGTCCAAGTTTCACAACCATAGACCTACAGAACAACCAATAATATAACTGTTTTATAAATTCTGACTTTCAGCTTTTTCGAGAGCAGACTGGATGACAAAAGCTTCTCAACCAAATAATAACAGGCATTTCCCATACTTATTCTGCATTTAATTTTCTCCCGAGTGTCATTTATATTTATTACTGTTGCTCCAAAATATTTGAATTTTTCCACCTCTTCAAAGGATAAATTTTCAATTTTTATATTTCCATTTTGTACAATATTCTGGTCACGAGACATAATGATATACTATATCTTTTCGGGAAGGCCATATACTGTATTATATATTTTTTTATCTACGTTTATTGGAAGCTTTTTTCAAGTTTCCTACTAATAACACTGCTTCTCTTGTTGTACATTCTCACATCAATTTATATTAAAAATCTTTTCTGTGCTTAAATATTATTAAATACCTTATTTCACTGAGGGCGGTTGTCACAATTATGAGGTTTTCAGGAAAGGCAGAAATCGAAATGATTGTGGACTATCGCCTTATGAACATGAAGAAAACTGCAAGCCATAAAGGTGGTTGTCCATCTTATCTAGAGGACTGTCCATGAAAAGAACATTATACTGTAGCTAGTGAATTTTGGATTTGGAAGTCCAAAGTCCAATCAGTGTCCCAACAATGATATTGACTTCAAACACTGTACAAACAGATTCTCAAAAACTATTGGGAGTTGGACTACCAGTTCTTGTGCTCTGATAGAGAAGCTTTTTCTTATTAAGAATCATTACTAATCCGAAAATAGCAAAAATCGACACCCACTGTTAGTGAAATAAGGTATACGTGTACTGAGAAATCTGTTTTGCTGTAGGGCCACATTCTTTTATGTTTCCATGGAAGCTCATATTGCGTGTAACCCTTAAAATCTCCACATTCTAGTCGCTTTGTGAAGGTATATTTTGGTATCGTGCCAAAATTTAAATTGTCTACTTCTCCTCCTCACGTGTGATACCAAAACTTTATCAATCCTGATATATTCCAATCAAGTGCGCCTTCACGTGTTTTATAGCAGTGATTCTTTTCTTAGGAACAACAGATGAAACACAAGGCACGGAAGAGTCAAATCTCAGAGCCACAAAAAGCCACGAAAGAGCCGTGCGTGTACTTGAATTCTGGTTGTTTGGTGAAAGTTGACGAAGCGCTAAAAGTTTCGGAGGTGAATAACAGCAATCTTTCTCCGACTACTATCCTAAACGTCGTTACAATATCACATTCCTGAGGCGCTGACTTCGAGGAAGTGGCAAAAAAGAGACGCGAGCTATTCCAGTTAGTTTGGTGAAGAAAGACGAAACGAGGCGCATCTAGAAGGCAGTGGACGCATCAGCTGCTCAACAAGTGACGACAGCGGGAGATAAATGCGCCGGAGTCGGGTTCTCAAAGGAGGGCCCGCGAAACGCCTGCTCCCATCAATCGTGCCTACGTGGGTGATCTCCCAGGCGGCGGCGCCAATCATATTGATTACAACGTGTTACTTGCTGCTGCATGGAGCGCCCGTAGGAATCCCACTAGCTAATCTACTGATGTGTCCCACTACGTTTTTGCGCCAACGATTATTGCAAATTATGGTATAATTTTGGAATTATTTCTGGAGAAAATAATAGTTCTTTTAACACTTTCATTGTTCGTAACGGATCGTGGCAAGATTTGATCCCAAGTTTTAAAAGCGAACCCTCCATAACATGAAGCTGATGTTCCTCTAGAAAATCTGTACAGATGTGAATACTGTAATACAAAACGGAAAACTTAGATGTCACACATCCAAAAACAACTGTTGTTCCGTTTTCACTAAGGTCCAGTGATCTTAAATCTCCTCAATCTTTTTTTAGGCTCAAAATTCATCATTCTGATTGTTCTTCTCAAAATTGTGACTGTCCCATATTAACCGAATCCTCAGAAGTTAAGTACACTATCTACCAAAAAGTAATTGGGCACCGTTTTTGCCCCTTTAGAACCTCGTGGTACCACCTCTTGTTGCTATAACAGCAGCCACCCTGTCAGGCATGCTCTCCACTAGTTTGTGTAGGATATCCACTGGAATGCGTCGCCATTCCTCTGCAACATGGCACTCGGACAATGGAAGTTGGCCGCATCTCCCGAGACCTCAATTCCCGGTCCACATCGACACAAAGTTGCTCAATGGGATTGAGATCAGGACTCTGTGCAGGCCAGTCCAACCGGTGAACATTACTGTCTGCATACCACTGCATAGTAGCCGACGAAACTGGGGCCAACTTTCATTGTCCAACTGAGTGCCATGTTGCAAGAGGAATGACGACGCATTTCAGTGGATATCCTACACAAACTAGTGGAGAGCATGCCTGACAGGGTGGCTGCTGTTATAGAAACAAGAGATGGTACCACGAGGTTCTAAAGTGGGAAAAAGAGTGCCCAATTACTTTTTCATACATAGTGAATTTAGGCATTACAATCGACCAACACTTATAAACATATTACTTATTTATGCAATAGATTACGTAAAACAATTTATATCTTTGTTATACTTCGGTCATATTTACCAGTTAATATTTTACGTCTCATTAATTTAGCTTTATTTCAATCCATTTTCCAATATGGAATTTTAGGATGGGGAAATGCTTGTAATTCTAATCTCACTCCACTAATACTAATTCAGAAAAGAATAATTAAAATATGCCTTAATAAACCAATTGATTACTCATCCGAGCGTTTGTTCACTGATTTTAATGTTCTGAAAATTAAACAGATTTATTATATTGCCTTATTAAACTTCATACATAAAAATCGTAATAAATTCAAATTGTATCATCATAAATATGGAACTAAAAGATCCGATTTATACGACTAGAGGAACTAAAGTGTTTCACAGGCACAGCTCTTAGACATGGAATCTACTTTGGTCCAAGGTTATATCATAAAATAATAATTAAAAATACCCAAATTTGGAAAATTTTAGTATCAGAAACTTAAAAAATGGCGTTAGGAATTTAATTTTTAAAGAATATATGTTGATTTAATATATATATGTATTTGTATGATTTAAGTTGTTAAAATTGAAATTGTATTTTTTAAATTAATTTATTCCCATAATTTTTTTTCTTGACCCACTTTGTGTCAAATAATTATCTTTGTTTGTGTTAAGTACTGTATGTGTTTAGATAACTCCCTAAGCACGAGTCTTTACTCCTTCAGGGAAGAATGAAGACTGTATTTTTGTACACATCATTTTACCAACAATAAACAATATAAACTGTAAGGCACAAAAAAAAATAATTTTAAAGATTCCGCAATCTGTTACGTTGTACTAGTTAATTCTTCAGTATTTATTTGGTAATAATTGTAACATAAAATATAATTTTCGTTGAAAAATCCATAGTAACACTTGTGGTGGAGAAGGTTGCAGTTTGGGTTTTTCTTGGGGTTATCCCGTTTCCCCCCATATTAGGCATCTATATCATCCCCTCACCTTTCTTCATTTCGTCATCATTCCATAGCGTTGTCCGATCGCCGTCTGGCGACGCACGGAGGGTGCTGGCCAAGGGACGAGGGGGTTGCCTGCTGGAATCTGGGTACGCAGCGAACCTTAGTGTAGTCAGCCGGTGTGGGCTTAGGAACGCGCCTAGCTTGAGAGTTAGCGCAATAGATCGTAACAGTTCGCAGTGCTGGGCCATAGTATCCCCTTCCCGTATATTCCATTCCACTTCGTCTACTACGAACCGGCACATTGTCGGGTCTGTTGATTGTGAAGAATTTCCTAATTCATTTGCACTTGGTGAATCTGTATGATATACAGTGTTTACGTTCAGTTTACGGACCTTGCTGTAAGGCAGATGAAGGAACACGGAGATCCATGACAAGATCCAAGAACAAGAAAAAACGCTACAGAAGTACAGATATTCCCCTATTTTTGGAAGCTATTTTTTATAATCTATAGTTAGTATTTGCAGTTATTTTTATTTTTTTTTATTTCACATTTCCTTTACAATGTCCACCCTTGTATGACTTTTCGAAGATGGTTTCGAGTTGATAACCTGGAAAGGTTCTCTTGTCAGACATGAAAAGCGGGAGCCCTATCGCTCATATACACTACATGTCCTCAAAATATCAGTAGGAAATCAGGCAGTGTGTTATTTATTAATGACTATAATTTCCATCCATCATATGCTGCAAATGTGACGCTGTGACGTTTCCTTTCTACAGAAATGTCGGGTTTCGGTCCCGTTGTAGAGAGGGTGTTACATTAACAAATTCATTGCGCCGCAATATTTTTTTCCTTTGTAGCACTTCACAATATTAATACTGCAATCCAATCTTGACTTTAAATACTCATCGAGTGAAATAAATAAGTTATTCGATATAATAATAATAATAATAATAATAATAATAATAATAATAATAATAATAATAATAATAATACTTACTTACAAATTACTTTTAAGAAACCCGGAGATTCATTGCCATCTCACATAAGCCTGCCATCGATCCCTATCCTGTGCAAGATTAATCCATTCCCTATCATCATATCCCACCCCCCTCAAATCCATTTTAATATTATCCTCCCATCTACGTCTCGGCCTCCCCAAAGGTCTTTTTCCCTCCGGTTTTCCAACTAACACTCTATAATATGCATTTCTGGATTCGTCCATTCGTGCTACATGCAATGCCCATCTCAAACGTCTGGATTTAATGTACCTAATTACGTCAGGTGAAGAATACAATGCGTGCAGTTATGCTTTGTGTAACTTTCTCCATTTTCCTGTAACTTCATCTCTCTAAGCCTCAAATATTTTCCTAAGAATATTTTTCTCAAACAACCTTAATCTCTGTTCCTCTCTCAAAGTGACAGTCCAAGTTTCACAATCATACAGAACAACCGGTAATATAACTGTTTTATAAATTCTAACTTCTAGATTTTTTGACAGCTGACTAGATGACAAAAGCTTCTCAACCGAATAATAACACGCATTTGCCATATTTATTCTGTGTTTAATTTCCTCCAGAGTGTCATTTATATTTGTTACTGTTGCTACTGATATTTGAATTTTTCCACCTCTTCTAAGAAAAAATCTCCAATTTTTATGTTTCCATTTCGTACAACATTCTGGTCACGAGACATAATCATATACTTTATATTTCAGTATTATTTGTATTTATCCTGGTAATAATGAACAGTTTGACTCGTAGACATTTTGTTTTTCAGCATTAACTTCCCATGATTGTACGAGAAGATTCGAAGAGAACGGCAGTTACGTAGACCTTCGCCCCCCCCCTACTACCAATAATACATAGCACGATGTCAATACGGCGGTTGCTGTCGTCTGCGATACAACGAACTTTTCTGTTGATTTTCGAGTTCATTTTTTTTTCTGGTTATTATATGCTTATTGAAGTTGTGTTAACTCTCGCTACTGGTTTTATATTTTATTTTATCCGTGTTAGTATTTATTTTACTATTGTAAATATTTTTGTTTTATTACTGTTACTATTATTATTATTATTATTATTATAATTATTATAATTATTAATGAATTAATTTGTATTACTATCTTTGTATCATCTCCGTCACGGATATTCTATTATTATTATTATTATTATTATTATTATTATTATTATTATTATTATTATTGAATTAATTTGTATTGCTATCTTTGTATCATCTCCGTCACGGATATTCTATTATTATTATTATTATTATTATTATTATTATTATTATTACTATTATTATTATTTTTACTATTATTTCTAACATCAACATTATTATTGATATCTTTAAAATTTATGTAGACTACTGGACTGTACCCGAGCACGAGCATATGCTCATTTTGGATGTATATTCATGTGTATCATTTAAAATGTAAATTGTGAATAAATTTGAATTTGAATTTGAACTTTGTCTTTACGGGATTTACTTTCAAACCTATCGCTTTACTTGCTTCAAGGAAAATGTCCGTGTTTTCCGTAATCGTTTGTGGTTTTTCTTCTAACATATTCACGTAATAATAATAATAATAATAATAATAATAATAATAAACCTAATAATAATAATAATAATTTAATAACAATAAGGCTACCAGTAGCAAGGTTAAACATTCTTCCACAACAGACAAAGCTCCAGCTCGGAGTTCACAACATCCACACGATAGAATACACAAACACAGGAAGCCGCAGGTTCCCTTACTGATGGCGCCCCTCTTCATCCCAGTGCCCGAGGCCATTGCTTCGCCAGCCCCTGCCAACTTCGCCTCTATTGATGACGATGATGATGATGATGATGATGGTGATCATAATCATTGTCAACCTTAGACTACTATTACAAGATCGTGGTTATCTCTAATTCTACCATGTAGCTCTTATTTCACATAGGCTACATAATAGCCTATGATAATAATCTCGCATTTGAAACATATATAGTCTTTGTTCCTACAAGAACTCCTATGTGCAAAATACAAAATTTTTCAGTAGGAACAAAAATCATATTTATTCATCCTATGACAGCCGTACATAGGAGAGTGCGAATTCTTACAGTTTCGGAAAGAATAAATATAATAACATATAGGAGATTTTATTATTTGCTGCATCAATATTTAAGTTATTTAATAGAGCAAAAATCTAAAATCGATAAATATGTCACATAGGAGTTTATTTATTCTACTCATTTATTTATTTATTTATTTATTTTGCTAATAATTGTAACATAAGATATAATATATACAGAAAAAACTTTAGCTCATCCCTGAAATAGTAGAACTCGTGCTCAGGGGCGGATTCCTGAATTGAAATTAATAAGTCTATAATACAATTTGTTTTATGTCTATTACACAATAAAAATACCGGTATATACATTTAAATTTACAATTTTTCAATTTTTATAAAATCCATACATAACTTTTTAAATTTAATACTAGAACTATTGGAATTGACAAGATTAGGATATTTAAACATAAATTTGTTATATAGTCTTTGGCCTAAATTACTACTATGATTAAATACTGTAGCAGTGTTGCGTTTTGGTTCAAACAATCTTAAAGAATTCATACCTTTTGTTTCATAACTATGAGAATACAATTCAAAATTATTTCGATTTTTATGTATGAATTTTATTAATACAATATAATAAATTTGTCTTATGTTAAGAACATTAAAGTCTAAAAAATAATTTTTGAGATGGAAAATCAATAGGTTTATGAAGACATATTTTAATTATTTTCTTCTTTAATAAATAAAGTGGATTAAAATTGGGTTTAAATAAGCTACCCCATCCTATAATTCCATACATAATTACCGATTCAAATAAAGTTAAGTATATTGTGCGTAATAAACTTATTGACAAGTAATTCCTCAATAAAACAAAATAATATATTAGTTTACGTAATTTATTAAAAAGGTAATTAATGTGTTGGTTCCATTTTAAGTGACTGTGAGAGTTATTGCAGGAACAATGACGATATGTATTTATTTTAATTTATGCAACTCATGCAACTTTGGAGCAATTATTTGTGCATTTTGTGCATGAATAATTGAAATTCAATTAAATTCAGGAAATCACTCATTTTGTTTTCACGCTATAAAAACAGGGAAGAAATAACGCAACGAATCTCTTCTATCCCAGTACACATACAAATTGCAGTAAGATCGAAGAGCATACATATAGCAATCACACACCCCGTAGTATTTGTGAATGTACGTAATATATGAAATTTGATTATCTACAAACTTCAGTGAGCTGCATCAAGACTGATTTAAATACTTCCAAAACTGATCAGGTTCAGAAAGCATAACAGAAGTCTTTACAAAACTGAGTCAGAAGATTTTTCATTAATTAGTGTACATTTCGAAAAAAAAAAAAAAAAAAGTAAAATAGTCTTTGAAAAATTTTCAAAACTATTAAGCTTAATCACTCTAATAAAACAAACATTAGGCCTAAATATTGAGCTAAGTAATAATTAACCACAATTCCTCTGATTTTTATGTTTAAGATTTAATCAACCATCATTGTGAAAAGAGTCAAGGGGTCTCTAAACCTGTATTTAGTAGAAACTAAAGAAGTGTAGACAGTTCACTGAAAGTCTTCAACATCAACCTCTATTAATTACTGTTTGAGATTTTAAGATGGAAATCATTATAGAGGATCTTGAAACTATATTTCGTTGAATATCTTAAATTAATAATCTGTAAAATATTGCGAAGGAGATAATAACACAATGGTTGAGCTGTTTGAATTTATTCCATTGCTAATTGTCAAAATTATAACACAACGTTTCGAAAAGTGGATCTCTCTACGTCTTCAAGTGAAAACTTACTTTGGGAATCGTTATAAACAGTAGGTTTTCACCTGAAGACGAAGAGACATCCACTCTTCGAGCGTATTCCGAATCTCAGCGCTGAGCAATCTGATGGCATCACGGTGTTCCAAATTTCACCCATGGCTTCACTGATGCTCCACCGGTGTCGCACCGGTGCCATCAGCTTGCAGAGGTGGTAGCAGTCTCCATCAGCCGCCATCAGTGACTCTGATTGGTTCTTGTATAGGGCGGGAATTAGCAGACGAATGACATCGTGCACTGTTGTGTCATGGCGGTGTGTTCTGCTTTAGTTCTGGTATAGGTATTGTTTGTAATGAGCACGACGCAAAAACAGTATGTTAATGGCTTGTGAGCGAACATGTCAACGGACCAGTTATTACTACCGGTGCAAGAAATAAATTGTTTATGCTCTCTTTTCTTTGAACGAGATGGCAGTACGGAAATTTCGCAACATTTTGCTAGCGTAGCACAGACAACAACTTATACAGTCGCCATGACAGCCATCGATCCTTCCAGCAGTTTCATTCCTAATTCGCTTCAGCGTGACGTCATTGTTGAGATTGGGAATACGCTGTTCTAAACGTTGTGTTACAATTTTAGCAATTTTCAGAGAAAAAAGTCCAAACAGCTCAACCACTGAACAATTCACCGTTGATCTCCCCCCTTCATTTAGATCGAGATAATAACTACTAGGGCATTCGAAAAGTAATGGCAACATAGTTACTGTATCAGACTAAACTTATTTAGGTTACTTTCGACATTACATACTTCAAATATAGTTTCCTGTCCTGTCAATACGTTGCCAAATTCTTGGAAGACGGCGGACTCCATCTGCAGCAATTTTTCCGGATCTCTCTCTCTCACTGATCAATCTAAAGCTCTTCGGATGTCAGCTCTTGATTGAAAGCGAATGTATCGCTTCCACCCAACTCGCAATAGCTCAGTATCGCAGGACGTCTTTCCCACATGCGTCTTGTAATGTCCTAAAGCACTGAGTTGCATGTTTTTCTCTTGCAACTTGAATTTTTATGAAGCATTTTTGTCCGTACCTAAATGGGCTGTATTGTTTACTACAAATCAGAAATAGCCACTGTATTTACAAAATATGGCTACTTCGAGACTTTCAATATTGCAAATTTATGAAAAATCGCTGTTCTATTAAGTAATACAAGACTTCAATGGTCACCGCTAGGAGCACTGATTTACAGCACTGTTCAGAGACCGTGGATATCCAGAGTACCGCCATCCTTTGCACCGGAAATGAAGACAAATCCGCCATTGTTATTCCAGCGCGTGTTATTTGCCGTAGGACTATATAGTTGCAGTATGGCATAGTTGCGCTCCGAGGTCAATTGGGAGGCCTAGGCATGGCATAGTTGCGCCCCGAAGAAATCAGGTAGCAGGATGGACATGGCATAGTTGCACCCCGAAGAAATCAGGTAACAGAATGGACATGGCATAGTTGCGCCCCGACGGGCATAGTACACACGAAGGTGATTGTCATAAAATAAATAAATTACTTGACAATATTATAGTGGTAGCTGTATTGAAATCAGATAGGCCTAGCATATGATCAATTTTGCTATTTAAAATAACACTTTTTTTTATCGATCACACACAATAAATGAACTGCATTTTTTGTTTGTACACCGATTTCTTAACCCTATGGTACAGCGTTTCGAAAATTGGAACTTAGAACCATTGCGAATTATTAACTCTTTACCCTTTTCACTAAACTTAATATTCATTTTAAATTAACCTCACTATACGCCACAGACGGTGTGAAGATCACTAATAAAATGTCAAGACAGCTAAGGCCCCATATTCCAACGGCTCACTCATTTGAATATGTCAGTCAATAAAGTACTGCCAACTTCATGGTGTTCATTTTCACGGTAGGCTATCGATAATCGGTGCATAAACAGTAGAAAAACAGTTAATAAAGTACTGCCAACTTCATGGTGCTCATTTTAACGGTATCATAATGAATATTAAATCGATAAGAAATCAATAAGGTTTGTTGATTACGAGGCTCGAGTTTCCGTAATGTCTTTTTCTCTACCTATTTCATCGGGGCGCAACTATGCCATGCCCCTTTCTCTACCTGATGGGAACGGGGCACAACTATGCCCACAAAACAGGGACCCTTTTTTATCTGCTGCATCTTACCTGACCGTGGGGCGCAACTATGCCCTGCCTTACAATTGTATAGGGAGTGAATGTACCGTTAATCAGAGTCAAATATTTTTAATTTTAAGGACCACGGACACTGGCCTAATTGAGTTTTACTTTAAATATTCCTATCTCAAGCGTGTTGAAATGGAATAACAATGGCGGCGACTACCTGATTGGGCTACTCCGGGTATCCACGGACTCTGGCACTATTGCCATTACCTATCGAATGCCCTAGTATTTGATATGTCGCTCAAGATTTGTTTCGACTTCAATATCGCCATAGAAACCAACTTGCTCTTTTTTTCCCAATACGAGTGAGGACAAGTTCAAAAGAAGTCTCCTGTTGACAGCAGGGAATTTCCTGTGACAAGCCTATACACAGATGAACCATAGCAGAGACTACTTTAAAATAGCTTCCAATACGTAAGGGACACTGTTGGACAGCCCTTTAAATTGGAAACGTAAAGATGCGATCGAGTGACTACCATTCATACAGATGTAGCGATATCTGCGAAGCGTTGTTGATGAATATTTTATTAATTCACCGCCACCAGAGAGTTCGCTTCAAAAACTTCATTCCTGTATTTCGTCTCGCACCATTTGTTCCGAATTTGATTGCCATTTTGTTCCTTCGTGCATGAATCGGGAGAGAGGGATATTTTTTCAGAGGAGGGGATTTGGTGGAGGCTACTACAATGTTTGCAGATTTTTTTGTCGTCAGCGACTCGGCATGCACCCCCCGGTCCCGGATTCCAGACAGATGGGGAAAACAGACATTCTTTTTTTCGCTTAAGTTAACTGCGAGGTCATTTAGGGCGTGTTCCCCAAGACCCACCGTTCAAACTATCAGCCAATTACGAGAACTAAACTAGGATGGGGTGTTAATTTTAGCTTCCAAAGCTCGTGGCTTCTGTGTTAGTTTTGACTTCAACAGGCGTTATTAATTACTTCATTTCACGACGTCTTGTAACTGTCGAGGTTATTTGACCATACAGAGCTAACAAGGGAAACTGCGTCTTAGGTGGTCTGGAGGCTAAAATATTTCTCATTAAATCGCAGTTCGCAAATGCTAAGCCATTCAACAGCGATGGATTTCAAAGTGGGATAATAATTGACAGGGATTTAAGAAAACCTAATTTATTGCACGAAATGTATGCATTCCAGTCCACCAGTTGTTCTACCTACTGATGCATGGCTATAGAATGAGGTAGTTTTACAGTATAGCCTAATCTACTTTCAAACGTCGTTAGAATGTTCCGTTCTATTTTTCATGAAAATTTTGATTCGACACTGCAAAAGAAGAGATAAAATATTACTACATAATTGAGCACCATCAGGTTATAAGCACACTTGTATTTAGGAATGCAATATATGAGTAACGATATTTAAATTGGAAAAATAAAAAGACGAATAAAATGTTATTTAGGTGTTGCATACATCTTCGAAGGTCAAAAAACTTATTTTTTATTTTGCTTTACTTATATTAATTTAATATGAATTCTTAGCTTTATATGTATGAAAGAAATTTTAAGGTATCTATAAAATTGAGCAAGTTATGCATTAAAATGTTCTCCCATACGAACATAATATGAGCCAGTACTCTGTATTGCCAACATACTCAAGCATACACCTTCGAGGATCGAAAAGATTGTTTTTTACATTTTTCCTGTAGTAATTTAATACGAAATTTTAGCTTTATAACTGTGAAAGAAATTACAAGATAGGTATATACGAAATTGTCCAAGTTACGCATTAAAATGTCCTGCCACGCAAACACAATACCAGTCAGCAATCCGCAATTTTATCGCTCAGTATCTCAAAGCTGTATTTTTCAAAACTTTTTAAATCATATCTGACACAATTTCTTAAATAATTGCATGACTTTCGCATGTTCCTTTTTCTTAGTAATATCAACTAACTGTAATTCAATCTTTAACTTGTTTTTAACAGAGATGTGTGTGTGTGTGTGTGAGAGAGAGAGAGACTAATGCCTACCCACTTCACTTGCGTGATTCGGATTCCGCAGGCAGGACTGTGACCCATTGTCAAATTGCACACCACTTCGGCGGGCCACTAAAAGTTCTTAAAAATTTAAATATATGAAGAAAAATATTTATCTTTCTCATGCAGTACGTCTATATAAATATTCTAACCACTGAACTAGGGCTTGTCAATATCAATGTTACCTCTAAGGCAAAAAGTAATTGCTAAAAATATTTAAAATCTCGCGATTAATTTTTGAAAAGAGTAGTTTGGCAAAATCGCAAAATTATAATTTTGAAAATTCACAATTATAGAAACTTTTTATGTAGGCAAATATATCTTCTTCTAGATTGCAGGCAATTTTCAGATATTAAGCATATAAAATTTCATAAAAAATAGGGCTTAAGTATATGGAGGAATAATATTTAAAAATCACATCAATTTTTAATAGTGAAAGTGTATGTAACCCCTTAAACTTGTGAAAAACAGCCACTATTTAAAACGAAATTACTACAAATGTGACCCGTTGCGCGAAAAGAGACCTAAAGTCGTGAAAGGAAATTTCACAGGAGAACAAAATAACGAATTTGCAGTGTAAAAACAGCATTTATATGTTTTGACATCTTGTGCTACCTGTAGGCTTTTTTACATACTAAACTAGGACGTAGTTTTACATAGTGCTGCTTAAATACCTAAATCTTTCTTATAGTTGCTATGAAAACAAATGAAACTTTAATTTGCATTTTTCTCGAAAAGTACATAATGTAATATCAATAAGTAATATATTAAAAACTATAGCAACTAGAACCATGAATTTTTTTTAAATGCTAAGTATTTCATCCTCTTTTTGAAACCACAAAAAAAAAACAACAAAAACAAAAGAAAAATAACAAAAATAAAAAAATCCGACTTTAGGTCCCATTTCCTGCAACTAGTCACAAATATAAGTTGCGACACTTCATTCCTAACTTAGCCATCCAATCGTCTATGTCCGCGGTCATCAGAACACTGCACCCTCGGGCTAGCTTCTCTTACCCGCGGACAAGACACTGCCCTAGCGTGCATTCGTGGCTGCTGGCGGGTATGCTGTCTCCCTATCCCCTGTGCACGACGGAGCATATTCTCTTACCCTCATATGCACTCTACCCATTTCAGCGAGTGCTGACGACCACTAGTCTATGTAAAGCTGACTGATTGAAACTGTCATCAGTCTCAGGAACCGTCCTACAAAATGTTTTTCTTTTATATAATTTCATAAAACAGAACTTCTACAATGCGCGGTATTTGAACTGAGGACCGCACACCTCTGCGGTGCGTGCACGAGGTGTGCCACACGGTTTGGTTGCCGTGATGGATGCGGGGCTTCCCCGTGCACGCATACGCCCATCCATCACGCCGCCAGACAAGGCAAGAGCCCGGTACAGACCAGTCCGCAAGTGAGGACCACAAGAATCAACACCACGCGATGAGAAGGACATACTACACAACACTGTACAAGTGCAGCCTCAAGTTACGACAATACAAAAAATGCAAAGGTTAATACTGCAATTTCAATTTATCAATGTAGGTAAGTCTTAATTACAATACAAATTGCGGTGGGTACGTGAAAAGAGAGAAGACTGAAAATTGAAACTGTAATGTATGAATATAGAGAGCAATTTAAATTTAAATTATAATGCAAATTGTTACGGAAATATGAAACAAGAGAAGGATAAAAAATTGCACATGGATCATACCAGTAGGTATACAACTTTAAACAGGAATTATTACACAAGTTTCTATGGATATATAAAACAAAACACAGCTTATAGCTAAAATTGCGGTTAGAGTCACCACACAAAAACTTTAAAGCAATTTACTCTGGACGCATGTATATTACGTAGTGAATTTTGCAGTGAGAAATTAACCAAACTCAACCTTTCTCACACGGCTTCATTTAATGGGTTAGTCGTTAAATGAAATGTCGGCTTACATTAGGGATGTCCCATCAAACGATAAATATAATCACTCAAAACTTAATGTACGTTATACCCGTGTAATATTACGTCAACGCACATATTTCAACAGAATCCAGAAGCACGAAATTATGAAAAATGCTGAAGAGTTCCAGTTCTTGACAGTGTGAACTCATGCTTGGAAAAGTTAGTGGAAATAAAAAATGCATCATGACACGTCAGTTACATTCAAACATACACAAAATTCATCGTTAAAAAAAAAGTCATAAAATATTTGAGAACGCAAAAAAAAAAAAAAAAAAAAAAAAAAAACTTCCCTTCGGCGCTATAGATTGGGACATTTAAAGATTTTAACAGTACAAAACTTCTATGCTCATTTGTTACTTTACCTGTGATAACTTTCAGCTTTGACAGGAAAGGGATTCTAATCCAGATGTGCAACGTACAATGTGCTCCGCTCGACTCGGAGTAATTAAACGGGCCAGGCTGACAGAGGGAGATATTTGCTGCTTATTCGGGTTCTAAATCCCGATTCGCAACTGTTACCGTCAGTTCCCGGAATCTTTCACAGCGATTGTGTGAATTAAGCTGACAGAGATGAGTTCGATATTTGAAACATGACAAATGAAGAGCGCCCGGCGCGCGTCGAATAATTTAATTCTTGAGATGAGAATAGATGTCGCGCAACTGTTGTCCTGTATTTCATCCACCGCTCCGTCTCGTTTGCAGTATCACGGCGAAAGGGGTGTGGAAAATTGTTTTACGACGAGTAAGAGAGAATACAATGGTTGCAAGGGTGCCAGTGATTATTATTATTATTATAATTATTATTATTATTATTATTATTATTATTATTATTATCATTATCATCATCATCATTATTACATCTAATGGGAGTATAAGGGTACAATACATCAGTTATTCATAGATTTCAAAAACGCGTATGACTCGGTTAAGAGAGCAGTTTTATTTAATATTCTTATTGAATTTGGTATTCCCAAGAAACTAGTTCGATTAATTAAAATGCGTCTCAGTGAAACTTACAGCAGAGTCCGTATAGGCCAGTTTCTATCTGATGCTTTTCCAATTCACTGTGGGCTAAAGCAATGAGATGCTCTATCACCTTTGCTTTTTAACTTCGCTCTCGAATATGCCATTAGGAAAGTTCAGGATGACACAGAGAATTTGGAATTCAACGGGTTACATCAGCTTCTTGTCTATGCGGATGACGTTAATATGTTAGAGGAAAATCTACAAACGATTAGGGAAAACACAGAAATTTTACTTGAAGCAAGTAAAGCGATCGGTTTGGAAGTAAATCCCGAAAAGACTAAGTATATGATTATGTCTCGTGACCAGAATATTCTACGAAATGGAAATATAAAAATTCGAGATTTATCTTTCGAAGAGGTGGAAAAATTCAAATATCTTGGAGCAACAGTAACAAATATAAATGACACTCGGGAGGAAATTAAACGCAAAATAAATATGGGAAATGCCTGTTATTATTCGGCTGAGAAACTTTTGTCATCTAATAATATTATTAATAATAATAATAATAATAATAATAATAATAATAATAATAATAATAATATGTCATCTATCTGCTGTCAATAAATCTGAAAGTTAGAGTTTATAAAACAGTTATATTACCGGTTGTTCTGTATGGTTGTGAAACTTGGACTCTCACTTTGAGAGAGGAACAGAGATTAAGGGTGTTTGAGAATAAGGTGCTTAGGAAAATAAATGGGGCTAAGAGGGATGAAGTTAAGGAGAATGGAGAAAGTTACGCAACGCAGAACTGCACGCATTGTATTCTTCATCTGACATAATTAGGAACATTAAATCCAGACGTTTAAGAGGGGCAGGGCATGTAGCACGTATGGCGAATCCAGAAATACATATAGAGTGTTAGTTGGGAGGCCGGAGGGAATAAGACCTCTGGGGAGGCCGAGACGTAGGTGGGAGGATAAAATTAAAATGGATTTGAAGGAGGTGGGATATGATAATAGAGACTGGATTAATCTTGCTCAGGATAGGAACCAATGGCGGGCTTATGTGAGGGGGCAATGAACCTCCGGGTTCCTTAAAAGCCAATAAGTAAGTAAAGTAAGTAAGTATTATTATTATTATTATTATCATTATCATTATTATTATTATTATATCTACTCAGTAAACATTCAGCTGAAATTAACTTTTTTCTGACTTTCAATTAGAGCTACTGAGATCCTGATTCAAACCTCACCAGGGAATCTGTAAATACCAAAAAGGTATTCTCATCCACCGTACCATTAAACTCAATGATTCACCAAAAACGGACGAGACTACACGCACCGCAACTTAAATCCAGTAACACAAGTAACCGATGGAAATCGCATTATATGGAAAGGCATACAAAAGAATTTAGATTGCTCCATTCAGTCCCTTATTTAAATAAATATTGTTGACAACTTTATCTTCCAACAAGATGGAGTATCGCCCCGCTGACACACAGATGTTAGATTTTATCTGGATGAAATTCTACCACAGTGTTGTATTGGGTTTGCTACAGACGACAATAATGTTTTTTCACGTTGGCCACCAAGGAGTCCCGATCTCACGCCGTGTGATTTTTTCCGTTGTGGATTTGTTAAAGACAGAGTTTTCGTCCCTCCACTTCACATGATTTAGATGAAATGAAAGAACGTATCAGAAGAGCTGTGGCAAGTGTCGATGCAGCTATGTTATATCGGGTTTGGAATTAACTTGATTATCGTTTTGATGTTTTTTTTTTTACTTGGTTATTTAACAACACTGTTTCAACTACGAGGTTATTTAGCGTCGATGGGATTGGTGATAGCGAGATGTTATTTGTCGAGATAAGGCCGAGGATTCGCCATAGATTACCTGACGTTTGCCTTACGGTTGGGGAAAACCTCGGAAAAACCCAACCAGGTAATCAGCCCAAGCGGGAATCGAACCCGCGCCCGACCGCAACTCTAGATCGGGAGGCAAGCACCTTAGCCGACTGAGCTACGCCGGTGGCTCGTTTTGATATATATATATATATATATATGTGTGTGTGTGTGTGTGTGTGTGTGTGTGTGTGTGTGTGTGTGTGTGTGTGTGTGTGTGTGTGAGGCAGGGATCACACATTGAACATTTGTGACTACACACAAACTAAACTTCATGACTTTCTCTACAAAACAGTGCAAAGTGTTTCCAGGTAATATGAATAAGTTTTGTTTTATAGGACTTCAAACTTGTCTATTTCTTTTGTAGTAGCCCTGTGGTTTAATAATAGTAAGAGGAACCATTTCAACATTTTGTGTAGAGTTCTTTAAGAGGTTCAACCTACAAATAAGAATTTTAAAAATCTATAGCAACAACAATAGCCAAGTACTCTGATCGTATTCTGCAATATCATATTTATTGCTAATTTGTAAATTAATAGTTTTCATATGTCATTTAATTCAAAAAATAAAATAAAAAAGAAGCATACCCAAACGTGTAGTTGTAAGAGAAGCTGGGCCAGTAAAAAAAATAATATACTGTACATATATTTTAAAATACAATTTATATTAATATTTTTATAATATTGATTGTAATATGCTAGGTTTTATGACAACCCTAAATTAAGGGCAACTACCCTCATAGGTTTCTACTGTATATAGAGTAATGTTAACTGTACAGTAGTGTGTCGAATACAACGGCTACCGTGACCAACGCAGAAGAAATAAAATGGAAAGAAAGAGAAGGATAAAGAGACGAAAAGGACTACAGAAAAAAGAAGTGAGAGGAAGGAAAATCAATAAGAGAAAATAACGAAGGTAATGAAAATAAAATTATGTATCAAAATGAGAAGACGGAAAGTGGAGAGAGAAGAAAGAAGTGAAATACCGAAAAGAGTGACAAGAAAAATCAGAACATGTAAAAAAGAAAAACAAGAAAGTTGAGAAAAGGATATAAAATGAAAGAGAAGGAAAAGGAAGTGAAAATTGAGAGGGAGAGATATAATTAAAACAAGGGGAGAAGAAGAGAAGAAATACACAAAGGAAACACGTTTGACCCACGGGCCGCAATGGCTGAACGCTAGTAACAGATTGTGTGAAATTACTTGAACGCAGTTTTCAACCCCTGTCTGTATGCTCCAGTCGAGATGCCATTTCCGACAAGGAAGACGAGGAGGCACGCAAGCAGCCCGCCGCACGCACAGCACAGTTACACGTCTTCCTTATCGTCGTCATCGTCACCACCATCACCATAATCATCATCAATTCAACGTTTCCTCAATCCGATTTTACCTGTATTGCATTAGCCCTCTGTCATAGACAAGCGTGGTACAAGGCTGAGATTGCAAAAATAATTATGTAGAATAGAATGTGAATATATACACTACACTTATTATTCCAAACTGACTCTAACAGTTTCTGTACTTTGCTGTTTAGTCAACTATCCGAAGACAGGTCTGAACCTCACAAGTGATACCAAGAAGGCACCACTTATGAGGCAACTAGGCCAGGAAATAATGGGGTAGGGTGGTCAGTTCCTTTCCTCCTCCATTGCATACATCGCCGACTAGCTACACTAGTCATATTACACTAGTCAGACTTCAGATGCATACCAACAATATTGTTCTTCCTCTGACACATATTGTCAAGTGAGATGTACTGCCTGATAATAGATATACAAATCAGCCAGAACCTCAACCAGAGGATATTTCCGTACATAGGAAGAGGAAGTTCCAAAACTTGACTGCCAATCTCCTTAAAGTATTTTATTTGCGTTATTTATTTATGAACTTATTTATGTATACGTTATGTATATGTATATATAGGCCTAAACACATTTGATGATGGAAGAGTGGAACAGAGAAAAATTCTCTCCGGCACCGGGATTTGAACCCGGGTTTTCAGGTCTACGTGCTGACGCTCTATCCTCTAAGCCACACCGCATTCCCATTCCGATGTCGGATCGAATCCTCTCAGTTTAAGTTCCACCTCTTGGGTTCCCTCTAGTGGTCTACCCTCATGCATTGCGTCATAGATGTATGACAGTGGCACAATGTCCACACATGTGCAGAGGTGCACTCGTTATGAATGACTAAGTGGCCGGGATCCGACGGCATAAGCGCCGTCTTAAATCACAAACTGATTATTTTTCGTATATCATATATTACGATGTACCGAAGTACATATGATATTTCAGTGCAGAAATTCTGCGTCATCATATGATGATGGAAGAGTGGACCAGAGAAAAATTTCTCTCCGGCACAGGGATTTGAACCCGGGTTTTCAGCTCTATGTGCTGACACTATCCACTAAGCCACACCGCATTCCCATCCCGATGTCGGATCGAATCCTCTCAGTTTATTTATTATTTATTTATTTATTTATTTATCTATTTATTTATTTATATATTTACTTATTTGTTTACTACAGGATAAAGCCCCAATTATAATAAACAGTATAAAATTGTAAACACATGTCACGAAAAAAAAGCAGATAAATACTGATATAAATACAAGATGTAAACATGTCCGAAGATCAATAAGGCATCATTAATGAGGCAACTAAGCCAGGAAATAATGGTTTAGAATAGTCAGTTCAGAACCCCCTCCATTGCATACATCGCTGATCAGTAGCATATTTCACTAATCAGACTTGAGATGTATGCAACAATATAATTCTTCTTCCTCTGACAAACATCGTCAAATGAGATGTCCTGTCTGATAACCTAATTGACTTATCAATTTCACTATTTTAATAAGAAAAAATTTATATTTAATATAACATTCTAGATCCCGTATTTTATATAATAATTCATTGAATTTAAAGGCATTCTTAATAGTGGTAAATTTTTATGTGATGAAGTGTATGGCTTTTTGGAATGTAATAATTGGCGATTTCTTAAATTTTAATGTTCGAACGTTAAGCTGGATTTTGTAACAATATTTCGCTATCGTTCAGTAGACTGTTGAATATTTTATACGGCAACAGTTGCTCAGCAAGTAATCTGCCAATGGCAAGAGGTATTAAATTAAATTCCGTAAATAAACTGTTGTATTAAATTTTGTTGTCGAAAGTCGAATAATCGTCGAATCTTCATACACCTTATCATAAGTATCTCCAACGTCAACCATTGTCTGCTATTAAGCATCTCTTAATATACACTATTGTACAAATTTTAAGCAAAATGAACATGTAGATTTCGTTTATTTTTATTATATACTATGACTGAAATACATTGTCTGCTTTTTAAGAAATTTGAGATACATCACAAGGACGTGCGGCTGAGTGCCTTTCAATTGTTTCTCCTCCCAATTCCCATCCTTTCATTCCTATCATTTAAGTTTTACACACAATATTGCTGACGACAGCTTTTCTGGCGCGTGTCCTTAAGTACAATGCACAGTCTGCGAGCATCTGTTGATAGTGTAGCTGAGAACGGTACCATCTCCTATACACGTCACATCAGCAATCTGCCAAGCACAGTTGTCAGTCTTGCCCAGACTGCGGCAAAAGTAAGATACTCGCACTTAACTTTCCTGTGGTGTGTCCTTGAGTATAGTGTCCAGTCAGTGAGTTTCTGTTACCACTGTAGCTGAGAACGGTACATCCTCCTAAATACACGTCACCTCAACACTCTGTCAATCACAATTGTCAGCTTTATTGCCCATAGACTGCTACAAAGGTAAGACACTCGCACTTGAGGTTCCCATTACTTATTTCACGTGCCAAAAACGGTGGCGATGCATATAACATGGGATTATTTGGGTATATGAGCTATATACGTACATGAATATCAAATAAAATATACAAGGTTGTTAAAGAAAGAATACATTGTATTTTATTAGATTAATTAATTAGAGTATAGACATTTCACATAATCATTTGGATTTTATTAAATTCCCTATCAATTTAAACAACAAAAACTGAGACTAACAAAAATATCGTTATTTTACATAACTGAATGATGTCCACGGCAATCGGTGTCACTTTTTCTGCCCTAGATACAATCCTCAACGTGAATATTGAGTAATTTAACACCTGCGCTTTAGCTTTGAACACTCGACTCTTCACTCCCTGTTCTACAGAGTGGAGAAAATAAATCGAAACAGTGTGCATTTGCATTTGCCGTTGTTAGCATGCTAGACTACTGTACACTAGCTTCAAACTCTATAAATCGAGCATATTATATTTGCATACACGCGTAGCAATGTTTTGAAATATAATATTTCAATGCTTTGTACGTGTTTGTATTAAAGCAGTTTCGTATTGTTGCATAAAGCTGTGGTGAGATATCAGAGAGAGGTTAGAGTATAACGGACTCTTCATTACAACTTCCTTCTGACAAACATACGCTGAAATCTATACTCATATAAATATTCTAATTAAACAGTGAATTATAAATATGTGTGTAGAGCCTGTACGCGCGGAAGAAGTCAGATTTATTGAGTCCTGTCTTAAATATTCGTGCAAAGAGAGACGATAAATTAGGGTTACGTTTCGCACATGTATTCTCAATATTGCTCAGAATTTAAAAACGAAACAACTGGTTTATGATTGCTGAAATAAGATATAAAAATGTAGCAAACCAAACCAAATTCATACTTCATAAATTGGTTTCCAAATATTTGAAAAACACTTTCATTTGAAGCAGAAATGTAAAGGTTCATCATAACTATGAATTGTAGAGTTGGCTGACAAATATCAATATCAATATGACGAACTATGATTTAATTCTAAATCACTGGCACTAGCTTGACTAGGCATTGCACCCATTGACTGTTCGTTGATTATTATTGGTGGTGTAGGAACAATTACTAATTCATTGACATTTTGTAAGTGAACTGAAACTCCAGAAGAGAGGTTAGAATATATCTTATTCCTTGCCCTGCATTCTCGAATTCGTTCCATTCCACTCTTTTTCTTTTTTGCTTCAATTTCCAGCGGCAAATTTTCTAGCAAAAACCTTCTAAAAAAATGTAATTTCACTCACTGGTTTTGACTCTTTAACATCACAACACTACACAAATGACGCACTTCCCGGTGGCAGCATTCATTTGTCTAAATTGTAGGAAACTGCAAACATCAATAAATTTATTTACCGTTACGCGATAATATAACATTTCTGTCGTGCATTAGAGGCGCTATGTTCGGTTCAAGTTTGTCGAGTACGGCGAAGTTCGCTCTGCAGAATAAGGCCTGTCGTGTTTGTTCTTCCTTGTCATAAATATACTTCCTGTCTACACTCCGACCCCTACATATTTTAACCCCTTAAAGATAAATGCCAACAAGACGAAGACCATGGTCATAGAAAGAAAAGTAAAGAAGGCAAACTTGCGAATTCTAAATGAGGCAGTAGAGCAAGTGGACAGCTTCAAATACTTGAAGGTATACTATAAGCAGTAACATCAGCTGCTGCCAAGAAGTCAAAAGGAGAATAGCAATGGCAAAGGAAGCTTTTAATAGGAAAAGGAGCATCTTTTGCTGACCTTTGGAGAAAGAACTAAGGAAGAGACTAGTGATGTAGTGTATATGGAGTGTGGTATTGTATGGGGCAGAAACATGGACGTATTGTATGGGGCAGAAACATGGACATTACGACGAAGTGAAGAGAAGCGAATAGAAGCATTTGAAATGTGGATATGGATAAAAATGGAACGTGTGAAGTGAACAGATAGAATAAGAAACGAAGCTGTGTTGGAAAGAGTGAGTGAAGAAAGAATGATGCTGAAACTGATCAGAAAGAGGAAAAGCAATTGGCTAGGTCACTGGTTGAGAAAAAAACTGTCTTCTGAATGATGCACTGGAAGGAATGGTGAACGGGAGAAGAGTTCTGGGCAGAAGAAGAATCAGATGATAGACGACATTAAGATATATGAATCATATGTGGAGACTAAGAGGAAGGCAGAAAATGGAAAGTTTGGAGAATGCTGGGTTTGCAGTGAAATACCAGCCCTTGGGCAGAAAACTAGGAATGAACGAAGGATTTCAGAACTTATTTGCGATTAGTTTTTCATATGAAATAAGGCAAAGTTTTAATGTCTTGTTTGTCTCTCTCATGTTCGAACATTGCATAACAAAGTACATAATCTGGCAACACTTCTGTCACGAAATTTCGTTTCGCAGCGTTCTAGTCGTATCCTGAAATTTCACTTAAAATGGCATAACGATGCAAACAATTTTAAATATTGCCTAAAATTGAAAATGAGATAAAACGGACAGAACAATTTTCATTCCATGTAATCGTGATACCAAGATCTAGTTTATAATTAATAATTTAGCACTGTTTCTAAAATGACCCAAAAAAAAGCAATGAAATTAAAATTGTTGTTCCTACAGATGATGATGATAGTGATAGCAACGACGACTACGATGGTGATGATATTTTGTTGATGATTTACAAATACTTTTGTTGACCTCTTTGAGACTAGTGATCATCCTGAGGCTGCTCTTTTCATAATTCATCAAATTTCGATTCAAAGTCGCGAGAAGTTAACTAGCGTTACGTACGTACGGCGAAAGGAAGAAGTAGCGTATTGCTTTAGAAATTAACTACCGTACAAGAAAGTATGTCCTGCCTTGGTATGAGGTCACAGGTTGCCAACAGAGAATGAAAATACTGATATAAATATCAGTATTAATGTTGTGGTAACAGTGATATTAAAATCCGTCCGATGCGTTAGCAAATTACATTCCCAGAGCGGTACTAAATTTAATTCCATTGTTACAATGTTACGTTATGGGGTGTATCAAAAAGGAACATAACATTTAACATCTGCCCTTACACTTTTAATTATTTATACGTGACAAAATTTACAATCAGGCTTCCCATGCTATAAAAGATAAAAAAAAACCCCAACACGTACAACAAATCTTTACTTAACGCCCCATTAATTTTATCAAAACAATTTTAAAACTAAAATTATGAAAGGATCATATTTAAAAAAAACCGCACCCTCCCCACGAGGCTAATATTGTACTACAACCCCACTCTTATTTCATGGCGCCCTACAGTTATTAATAATTTATTAATTTTCGGAAACAATTCTGTACTGAAATGTATCTTTCCAGAGAATCGTAAAAGCGCCATTCGATATCTCGCTATCTAGAACGCGAGTCAATTGTTTAAGATGGCAATGCCTCCTTATCGAAACAATCCATTACCAACCTTGTTTCTAATAATCACAGCCTCTAGGATGCTGCCTTCCGCCCGCCTGTTCAATCCTTTAATTAAAATCCCATTGAATCGCTCAATGCAAGAAGAAGAAGAGGGGAGAGAACTTGACTCCTTTCACGAAGGAGGGGGCGCAACCGCTGGAATGTCTAAACACCCCAAGTAGCGGCGCTCTCAGATTCTCCGACTTTGCATTCTTTGCTCCAAGTTCCTCTATTTCGGATTTGTAATGTAAGGTAATGAAACTGCAGACAGACATACGGACAGACAGACGTGTAGCGTGATGTGCAGCTGTTACTGGAATTCTAGTCAAACTTGGCAGCTTCCTCCCGAGGCCATCTTGTTAGCTCCATATTTGAAGAAGAAACTTTGAAACAAGTCCGAAGATGAATGGCCAACATCTCGTTATATCTTTCCATTCCCATAATTTTTTGTCCACTTCCTCAATCTTACGTTTATTTTTCCTTCTCCGCCTTCTATTTTTTCATAATCATCAGCAGCACAGCCACCACCACCACCACCACCACCACCACCACCACCACCTTAATCAAGTACCTACTACTGAAAGCTCCTCTTCTCCCTATTGTTCTTATTTCATTATTAGAGACAGGCCTATCTAGTTTTTACAAATCACGGATTCGCGAAATACGGTTTTTCACATGATCAAAGCAAACATTTTATATTTCCATTAGTAACGTTCAAGATAGATTTTTATTCCTTTCATGAAATTTTAATTTAAAGTGTCCAAAGATAGAAATGATGTACATTTTTATTTTAAAGTTAAAATTCCATTTCAATACAGAATTTTTAATCTAATACTGAAGTCGGATTCCGAGTGACTTTATATTTAAATATAAAATAGAAATAGCCTATTAGTTTATACTGTATTATCCACACACACGATGGAAGACAGTAACACAAATTTCTCTACATAACTTGTAGGCCTACGTGCCGATCGAAAACTTTAAGTGGTATTAAATTTAATGTAGGTCTGCAATAAACCTTAAGATTTTCTTGGTGATACAGACCTCTAGCCTTTGTAGGAATATACAGTACCGTAATGTGTTTTGCAAGAAGAGAGTAAAAAAATAATAATGTGAAATAACACCAAATCTATGCTTTCTGTGCGAAATAATACCGAAATTAAGCAATTTTAATATACAAATTTAAGATTTTTATTCGCCCAAAATAGGATTATGTATTTTTGTAGTGTTGTCTTCAAGTGTATATCCAACAAATAATTGATATTTGTAATAATTTTTCGCTGTGACAATAATTGCGTTCTTTGTTTTCTCAGTGTTCGTATTATTACTACGTCACAGCTAAGCAATTTGTATTATACTTTACATACGGAATTTCTGGAAAGAGTGCTTGGATAATACAGTCTGTCCACAATCCAAACTCAGACCGTCAAGGATCGAAGCTACATTTTCGACATACTCATGCTAAGTTGAGGAAAGAAAACTGAAACCGAAAACGAAATAATACCACCTTTATTCATCACAAATTGCAAAGTGCCATATCTATTATTCGAAACCAGATCTTTTGTGTAGGAAGTCGATAAGCTAACCACCCGGCTGTATAACAGGTTTACTAGTGATAAAAAATTCAATATAAAAGGCTCACAGTGAATCATTCTACATGGAAAAATATGTGAAACTGTCCCCAGTAACACAGCTACATAAATCTCAGACTGACGGCTCGCTTCGGACTTGCTAAAAGTGAGAAAGGCGAAATATTGAGAATTCATGACGCATCGCAGCCCATCGTGAAATTCTGAAAAATTGACCCGCTAGTGCGAAAGTGGCAAGCGGCTGAATCGAGCAGGTTTCTTTAGAATACTAAGAACTAATCCGTATTTCACATATCGTCATTGCTTCACTCTCATTAGAATGGGTTAGAAACTTAAAACTTTGTATTATTAAAGGATTCGTAACATGACTTCTTGTTTTACTTGTTAATCAGAAATTAAATTTAGCACGATATTACAAAACCTGTCATATTATCCATCACTACAGTCGGCCTCGGTAGCATAGTTGTATAGCGCTGGCCTTCTATGCTCGAGGTTGCGGGTTCGATCCCAGCCCAGGTCGATGGCATTTAAGTGTCAGTAGATTTACTGCCATGTAAAAGAACTCCTGCGGGACAAAATTCCGGAACACCGGCGACTCTGATATAACCTCTGCAGTTACGAGCGTCGTTAAATAAACCATAATTTTTTTCCATCACTACATTCTCACACATCGCTTTATTTTCCAGAGTCATAATCATCTGGTTTCTCGGTCCTACATAAAGGACATAAACACACATAAAAACAATTTTATTGTTACAATCTTCATTTTAAATCTCACCGCATACATCAACAATAAGTGTGTTCAAAATGCCTACAGCCGATGCTTGAACTATCATTCTACTAATCGCCAAACACTAACACTTCAGTGCTTCGTACGATAAATTCAAATCGTTTCATATGTAGGGTAAAGTTGCCTAATTCCGTGATACGTTTTTTTTTTTTCACTGAATGTCACGGGGTTGGGTATCTTGCTAGGAAGTTGATCGATATCTCAAAAGTAGGCGAAAGATGCACGGTTTCGAGAAATATGTGGACGAACGGTAAAGCTTTGACTGACATTTGATTTTAAAAAAGTGTCACGGGATTAGGGGTATCACAGAAATAGGCAACTTTACCCTACAATGTTAAAGGATAAGCATTTTAATTTTTCCCAGTTCTACAGGATATAATTTCCTACGTACAGTATATATCCAGAGAAGAAACTGAAATCCATGCTGGGAGTACGAATGGTAGTTAGATAAGGTGTAACGTTTGCAGGTGGTCCAACAGTTTTACTACGCAGATCACATAGCTGTTAACTTCAGAGACTTAGAGCCAGTTGTGTAAACAATTAATCCCAGATTTAGACTCAAATTAATTTTCATTTATGCTTAAGTAAAAAATTATGCTTACATAAACACTAACTTTAGATTATTTCGTTTTAACAATAAGTTAAATATAGACCTAACTGACAAATATTCTCAAGTTAATATTAAGTGAAGTTTACAGAAAATATTTCCGAAAGAAAAGAAGAGAAAAGTTTCTTTTTGTAAGTAAAAAGGTGAGCTTAGATTGTTTTCATCGTCTTTTGAGCAAAGGGAGATGAATTTACAGGATAATGGAGAAAGTTACACAACGCGAAATAGTATAAATTTCATTCTTTACGTGACAAAATTAGGACATTAAATCCAGATGTTTGAGATGGGCAAGGCATGTAGCACGTATAGGCGAATCCAGAAATGCATATAGGGTGTTAGTTGGAAGACCTAAGAGAAACCGATCTTTAGGGAGGCCGAGACGTAGATGGGAAGATAATATAAAAATGAATTTGAGGGAGGTGGGATACGATGGTAGGGGCTGGATTAATCTTGTTCAGGATAGGGACCGATGGTGGGTTTTTGTGATGGCGGCAATGAACCTCAGGGTTCTCTAATAGCCATATTTGTAAGCAAGTATAAGTTTTATAATAATGTGTGTTAAATGGATTCTTTAGGGCAACATGAAGCTTTAAAATTAAGATTTCTTAAAACTTTAAATTTTGACTTTTTTTCCCTTTTGAACTGACGCGTCATTATATTGTAGATTATGTTTCGTTGCGTTAAGTGCTACTAATATTCGTAGTGGCGGCAATCAATAAGTTTTCTGACTGCCCTAAATGTAGACAACACACAAGTCATAGGAAACGGAGAAGTTATCTAGATCCAGGAAAACGCCTATAATCTATACTAAATGCATCACTTGAAAGGCAGAGAAGAAGACTATTCACAAGGCGCATATGAAGAGATTTCACGAAAAATCGCAATGTTTGCACAATCTCACGTGTAGTAGAAGCTCAGTTCTTAAAGACATTAGTCCACACCTGTGGAGTAACGGTCAGCGCGTCTGGCCGCGAAACCAGGTAGCCAGGTGGCCCGGGTTCCAATCCCGGTCGGGGCAAGTTACCTGGTTGAGTTTTTTTCGGGGTTTTCCCTCAACCCAATACGAGCAAATGCTGGGTAACTTTCGGTGCTGGACCCGGATTCATTTCACCGGCATTATCACCTTCATTTCATTCAGACGCTAAATAACCTAGATGTTGATATAGCGTCGTAAAATAACCCAATAAAAAATAAAAAAAGACAATAATATGACGCTGTTTGATAGACTGACTCAAGAGCCATGGAATGATGATCTTCAATGATACGTGCATATATGTTTAACGATGCAAGAAATACAATTACAATTCGGAAATATATTGATTGCACCTTGTATGTAGGGCAACCTAGTTTTCGCAGACCACGCATTCGGCAAACACGGGCTTTCAACTGATAAAATAAAACATTCTATGTTTCAAGCCTATCCGTTACAAAATATCATAAGTTTAAACTCGCGAAATAATGCGAAATCTTGTGTATAATTAAAAAAAATTGTTTTAGCACGAATTTATTCGAAATTAATGTTTTCAAAATAAATTTTGAAGTTTCACGACGTTTTAATTCAACGTATCCAAAAATAGAAATGTTTGTACAAAATTTTGAATTGAAAATGCAAACCTTATTTTAACACAATATTTTTAATCCAATGCTCAAACAGGATTCCGAGTGACTTTATTTTTAAATATAAAGTAAAAATAAACTAAATGTTTTGTGATGATAATTAGTTTATATTATTCAGACACAGGACGGGAGACTATGACACATTTCTCTACGCAACATGTAGACCTAAGTGCCGATAGAAAACTGTAAGTAATGTTAAAATGTATAAAGAACTTTAAGATTTCCTTCATGATACAGACCTATAGGCTAAGTCTTTGCAGAAATATACACTAAGAGAGTCAAAAAATTATACTTTTTAATGTGAAATAACAACGAATTTATGTTTTTTGTGTGGAATAACACTGAAATTATACAAATTTGATATCGAAATTTATGACTTTTATTCGCCATAAAATAGGATCCCCATTCATATTGTATTAGCTGCAATGTTAATAAATGAAATGCAAAAGGTAAATAACTGTGTTCATCGTAACATCAGCTATTTTCATTAGTGTCTTTTCTTACTGCCTGATTCGTAACAGCATAATCAAATAAAGCGAGTCGCGGCTGCAATCTGTCTCGGTCAGTGGTGCTGGCATAAAGATTGCGCCTGGCGGGAGGGAACGATTCCCGTAGCAGTCAATTGTTTCTCCGCGCAATGGTTGCGTGACAATGCAGCCACGCCAGGTGGAAGGACAACAGTCAAACTTTAACAATTGCGTGTTAAATTGACTGTACTTCCCGTGCTCTCACCCCACCCCTTCGCAACCCCATCTCGTCATTCAGCCATAACTGTACAGGAACGCGTGACAGACGAACGGGAGAACTAAGGGTGTGAGGCAGTCGAACAACGCGACGAAATTTGGAAATCTGCAAGCAGACGCTCGCAATACACATTTAACATTTCTAATCTAAACCTTTTCAATTAAAAGATAATTTTCGCGGAAACGTATAACAAAAAGAAGACTTCAGAAGCAAATTTTTTTCGACATTTCACCGTGTGTTGGGGCTTAACAGATCCAACGTTTGGGAATTGCGTACAGGTTTCATCTTCAGGACAATTTAGTACGACCTCAAGGGTCACCTATTTCTCAAGCTCCTATACATAGTGGAATACCTAAAACTCTGTTTCTGAACGCAGTCACAGTGTAAGCCTGGCGTCTCATAAAAAGGCGCTTTTTATTATTATTTTTCCTAGTTAACTCTCTGGAATCTGTGCTTTCTGGTTGTATTCATTGATGGCGTTACTTATCAACAATGTGACGATGAAACGTGTGTTAGGTTTCGGCCCATCGACAGTCTTTTTACGAGTATATTGCATTTTATTAAAATATTGGTTATTAAACAACCTGCACACTCCTAATCACACTCATCTGGGAGCCAGCATGATGACCACCAGATTACAGAAGAAGTTTCAGTGATAAATTGCTACCGTATTTTTCTTTTGGTAAGTTTATTTATACACGCTTTAATATATGTGGTGATATCACGTGAGTAGGATCTTTGAGTATATCAGGAGGCCTTTTTTTTACTATTGTTGAGTTCCTCTTTCTATTGTCCTGATGACTTGTGATAATGTAATTGACTTTAGATTTTGATTAACGTTTATGATATTGGTGACTAAAGCGGTGATGAATCATATAATTATATAAATTTCCAATCCGACATTTTCCTTTGTGACTGAGAGAAAACGTAAAAGAAAAAACCAGTGAAACTGGTCGACCACGGAGCTTGAACCAGGGACCTCTCGAATACGAGACTCAAACTTTACCGTCTGAGACAGCTCACTCGGTTTCTACCCTATTAAAATAGCGTACATAAGTAAAATATTGTTTCAAGTGAAACGTTTATGCACTTGACATGCGAAAAATCTGGCCAAATTTCCCGTTAATACAGTGACGTCATTAATTACAGTAGACCTTGGATGACTGAAATTGCGATGTGTTTAAAAGAAGTAATTTCGAAGGCAGCCAGTTCTGATAAAAAAAATGAAGGGAAAATAAATGAATATGACATAATAATGAATTCGTTATTATTTGTACACAAATGGTGTGATTAATAAATGCGGAGGTAGAAAAACAGAAATGGTTAAATAACATAGTGTAATTATAAAAGAGGATAGTCTTAAATATTAATATCGAATTACATTAATACAACTTGCCCTCTTGGAAGCTCAATTTAGTACAAAGCTGGCTTATGACGACCGAGAATTAGACGGAGTTTTATTTGTGATGGCCATAGCTAAGTTAGAATTTTTCTCGAGATTCTCCTGTTTTTCCAATGTTCATTTCAGCAATACTCTGCAATTTCTCTTTCATTATCATCTCTGTTTCGAAAAATAAGGTAGTAGTTGTGTTTTTACGACGTCGAATCGGCCGTCCGTCGTGGTGGGCATTCCCCGTGGATTTTCAAAAATTGGTAGATGGCAGGAGTGCTAAATTCTAGACGACTCAGATCTTCAGAGAAGAACAGTGGTCTCCCTGAACCTCATATATGAATAGCACGTGACGACCCTAATGGATCTATGAGGTGCAGCTAACTACCAAAAAAAAGTCTTGTATTTGGATCTGTTGGCTGGAGAGGAAAAGCATGATGTGACGGTGCTTAGCCTGAAAGCACAATCTCATTCTATAACGGGTACACACAAAGCTCAAGTCGTTATGGGTGCTTCTTATCTCGTAGGATACTTACCAATACAAACACCAATATCAGTACAACTGTTTTTAAATTTAATGGAAGTGATGCATATTACAACAACGGAGGACATTTGTTGGTAAAAATTTAAATCAGAATATACCAGTTTGTAAAAAGTTCTAGTCAACGACTATAATTCAAAGTACCATGGAAATAAAATCAAAAGACAGATTTGTTTATAAAAATTCAAATCAGTATATCGGAATAGATAACACGAATAATAATTATATCATCAGTTGTCATGAAAATATAAAACAAGATATAAAACAAAATTTTTTGTTAACACATCAATTCGGAATATAATAGTACAGATAAGGCTTCAAATATTAATTTAATAAAAGTTGCTATGGAAACAAACAAAAAAGAGGACAAATCTGTTAAAAATTAACAAATAAATGTGCATATCACAAACGTAACATGATATACTGCTACAGTTTTCTTCACGAAATGTAGTAAAAATAAATTGAAGTCGGTGTAATTAAATTTCACTCAAACTGATGAAATATATGAACTGAACAGGCTAGTTAATTAAACTCAATGAAGCGTCAAAAGGCCCGACATCAACATGACAGCAAGTACTTACCGAGACAGACAGACAGAGCATGTGAGTATTTTTGTGGAAGTTTGGGTTCAGTACAGGAATTGTTGAAATTCTTTCAAATCTCCCCTCATAGCTCAAAGATGCGAAGTATTTAAGAACTGCTCAACACAATAGCAGCGTACCTCGAAGCAGCAGACGCGCGAGGGTAAATCCAGCATAAGGACAAACCCATTCAGAAGTGTTTAGAACCTCTTTAAAAGATAGAGCGGAGCGACGCGACGGTGGGATAACAATGACTCAGAGAATCGCAGTCATAACATAATAATAATAATAATAATAATAATAATAATAATAATGATAATAATAATGTGATAGTCAATATTTACTATTAACAAACATACGCCATATTATCAATAACATTAATTAAATATATTATTAAGCAATTAAAAAAATAATAATCTAATGGGATGTAAGCGTAATGACAGAGGGAGCAGTGTTGGAGATATCAGAACAACTGTACATCATCATCATCATCATCATCATCATCATCATCATCCTGTCAAGTATTAGGTCCCTCGGCCTGTTACGATATCATTGCCATCTTTTTCTAGGTCTTCCCAATTTTCTTCCACCTAAAGATTGTTAATTCAAGGCCATTCTCGGAATACGGGTTTATTCCATTCTATGCAAATATTCTCTCCATTTTTCCTTTATTGTAAAATTGTATCATTCACTGCATATATATTCAGTTCATCTCTTATTTGTGTATTTGGTATTTTCCCTCTTCCAGTGCATCCTCTAACGGCCAGTAGGAATTTCATTTCCTCTACTTGGATTCGGTTTTTATCTCTTTTTCTTTGAGTCCATGATTCACTCCATACTAGAGAACTGGTACAGCCATTACCTTATAACATTTTAATTATGTGTCTCTTCGTTGAGTTCTTCTTATTGTTCCACACATAATTTGATGCACCAGTAATTTCCCCTCTAAATCTTGTTCATATAACTAACATAGCATCGTTGTACCTGCTCTACTGCCTTATTATTTAGGACAATTTTAATTCTTGCAGGATTATTTCCTATAAAGGCCATGCTTTTGATTTTTCTATGGAGATGCTTAACTTACATAATTTACAAATTTGATTCAGTCTATGTAACTCCTATACAGATTTTCATTTTAAAAATCAGTTAAAATGGAGAAAAGTTAATCATCCCCTATAAAGCGGCTTTTCTATTACACAAACGAATCAAAGTTTTTACACAAAAAATAGGCTATGCTACCTGTAAGGTCTGTATAAATTTCCATAACAATCCGTTAGAATGCGGAGAAATTATTAATTTTGTCCAGCTATATTTGCGTTTTTACACACTGTGCAGCGATAGTAAAATCACAGTCTAGTATATACAGTCACGAAGTTCAATACGTAGTAAATATGCATCCATAGATAGTTGCTAACCACTAGGATCGCTAATATCGCCTCATTACAGACCAGACAATGAGAAATAGTCCGGCACAGTCTATTGTTCCTAGCACCCTCAACAACTCAAGCTTCGTGACTGTATATACTAGACTGTGTTAAAATGCTATGAAATGATAATGGAATGAAGATTAGAGGGAGTGATAATGATTCATAACATAAGAAAACCGGAGAACCTCGAGAAAATCTTCATCGATCTTGTCTGCTATAAGTATGACTTCGGGTTTTTCAGGGATTTGCTTGTGTAACAGACTGAAGGTCTAAACTACACAGGCTCTTCAAGGAATCAGTTTAAAGTAACCAAACGAATCTTGTTTCTAAGAGAGTTTATGAAAAAATTTACTAGCCAGCTCTTCCTCATTCCACCGAGTTTACTGTTTTGAGGATAGATGCCTCTGAGAACTGTATACAAGCAATGTACAGTACATCTGTGTTGAGACTGCAAATGTCTTTACAGATTATTTCGTAAGATGACAGAGGCATCTGATGACAAGCAGGAAACACAGTAAAAGATGAATGCGGTTAAAATAAGACAATAAGCTAAACTACTTTTAGCACTCAATGACAGACAGACCATTAGATATAAAATGATGGAGATATATCGATATGAACCAAACATGGGTACGAACTTAAATGTCCCAGAACTTGTGGGGACTGTACTTTAAAATCTCTTTATCTTCATAATCTTCTAATGTTCTCACAAAGTAAATAAACCCTCCCAACTCTGTTTCAAGCACATACAATACAATTTATTGCAAGTGCTGCCATCTTTAATTAACGAAGATATCTCTCCCTGTCGCCATGACTGCAAGAAAGCTTTTGCTTCGACTGAGGCAACAAAAAGCCAACTTGTAGCAAAATGGCGTTGACACGGAAATGTCGCATTCACGCTATATTCAAAGAACAAAAAACAATCTCGACACTGTTTTAAAACTGGGATGACAGACACTCAAAAACAAATGAAGGAATAAAGCGGAAGACGCCTACCGCTGAACTGAGGGCACTCTCGTATCTTAGCAACACAAAACAAGAGAGTGTGCCAATTTAAGAAGCAAATGAACAAGTTTTCCGAGTACAAGCAGATGGAACTGACTCTCAATTTCAATTTTGAAACGAGTAACAACCGTGCAAGATAGTAATATGTACCCGGATTAGTCTCTGCCTCGAAATGATACGCGAAGTGAAATTTTACGATAAAAAATTCAAATGTTATGTTGACTTACACTTATACTACGTAATACTACTTTTGACCAATAAAACGGTACGAAAGGACGTCTTTCAACCAATCATGGCTGGTTATCGCACAATTTTATCATTTCCCTAGCATTTTTTTTATTTTTATCACTTCCCTAGCACTTGTTCCTTTGTTTGCCAACATTTCGAACTGCAAATTCTTTACGGCATTATAAAACATACTTTGCAATCGTCATTTGTTTCCCGCATAGATAGATGGCGGCTCCGTTCAAACGTTTTGGTGAAGGCAACATTAGTGAAATAGAATTTTAGTAAGTCAATTAATATCTATTTTATTGTATTAGAGTACTTTATTTCTTCTAAACTTTATATTCTTTTTGTTTTTATCACCTCCCTACCATTTGTTTCTTTGTTTGCCAACATTTTAAACTGAAAATTCTTTACGGTACTACAAAACAATCTTTGCGATCGTCTTTTGTTTACCGCATAGACAATCAACTGAAAATGGCGGCTCCGTTCAAACGTTTTGGTGAAGCTAATATTAGTGAAATATAATTTTTAGTAAGTCAATTAATATTTTATTGCATAAGAATACTTTATTTCTTCTAATCGTATAAAAGTAAATTAAATCCCACTCGAGTTTTGATTTTCTCTAGATAAATCAAAACCTCTAGTGAGATTACTGTTGACTATTACACTCTTACTACGTCATACTACTTTTGACCAATAAAACGGTACGAAAGGACGTATTTCAACCAATCATGGCTGCTTATCGCACAATTTTATCGCGTCCCTAGCATTTGTTTCTTTGTTTGCCAACATTTGAAACTGCGCTGGTCTGGACGTCAAAAAAAAAATATATATATATAAAATTACAAATCACTCCAGTCGATGCACAGCAGTTTCAAATATGACTCGCATTGGCATTCAAGAACAAGAATTAATAAAAATCACTGATCATACCTATGCATCTTCTGAAATCCGATTTACAAATAAATGAAGAGCACCATTCGGAAATCCTGAACAAGTTTAATACACCATGTAGGCCTAAATCAACGAGTTCCACTTCTATTACGCACACGTCCAATATAACATCAATTGAACCACCAACCACATTCAAATTTGAGAATTGTACATTCAATAATTATTCCTTTTAAAATTATTCATTCGGAAATCCTGAATAAGCTGAATACACCATGTAGGCCTAAATCAACGAGTTCACTTCTATTACGCACACGTCCAATATAACATCAATTGAACCACCAACCACATTCAAATTTGAAAATTGTACATTCAATAATTATTCATTTTAAAATTATTCATGTTTATTTTTTATGTCATCGTCGTTAATTAAAACTTTTCTAACACTTGTGTGCAGTATATTAGTTAGGTTATGTTATAGCTTCTGCTATATGATATGGATAGTCACGTATCAGAGATTGTTTAATATTAAGATTTATTGAAAATCATCTGTCAAGTGACGTTGATTACTGGGATTCGGATAATTGAAGTGGGATGCAACTCTCTTAATAAAAATGAAACTGAATCAACAAAGCCTTCTTGACTAGTAACCGTCTACAGAGTTCAATGAAGATTCCATAGTTGGCACAACTGTCATCTAGCGTAATGGTGCAATAATACATTTGAAGACAGGTTTGTAAGTCAATTAATATTTTATTGTATTGGAGTACTTTGTTACTTATAATCTTTATATACTTTCTTCTAATCGTGTAATAGTCAATTAAATCCCACTCGAGTTTTGATTTTCTCTAGATAAATCAAAACCTCTAGTGAGATTACTGTTGATAAAACAGTGCACGGACTTCAGATTTAATATGCGACTTTCTGCAAAGCAGATATATTTATTGCATTCATTATTTTTTACTTTAAGTTAATAAGAAACTAATGATTTTTTTTTATTCTTATGTCAACATTGTTCATGCTTATGTTTCTAAATACAAAACAAATGCACGTATGTTATTGAGACGCTATTTTTGTCTTATTTTGTAGATCATCTTGCGACCCCTCTCAGCTCCTTACATGACAGCCACTTTGAGAACCATTGAGCTATATGACTGACTGGAAGGAATTATTATAAATTTTATGTTGTAAATCTGTAACAACTTTAAGATAAACACAACAAAACATACAGGCCAGCATTTCAATAAATAGTATTAAAGGAGGAAGTACCACCTTTCTTCAATGGAGCAGCGTAACCCGAAGTGAGACAAGTGGCCAACAGGCTTGGAGCTCACATATTTAGTTTCTTACATCCCCGAAATCCTTGCAAGGATGCATTTTGCGTACCTTTTAAGTTTCTCCTCTTTCAATTCAATTCAATTCCCTTAGTTATCATTTAACCCTTTCTTCAGTATTTTTTTTTCTTCCCCTCGTTGTTATTTATACTCGCTTTAACATCTTTGGTCATATCGCGAGTTAATCTTTTGGTTGAAATCCGAAGGCCTGTGTACTATTGTTGAGACTGGTTCTATTGTTGTGAACTAGATGGCGACTGTATATGTGTTACTGATTTGTTATGAATATGATTTCGGTGATGAATGAGGCCGGTGATTTTCAGGGATGTTGTGGCCCGAATTTCCTGGCATTTGCCTTACGGTTGAGGAAAAACCCTGAAAAACCTCAACCAGGAAATTCAACCCGACCGGGAATCGAACCCGGGCCCTCTGCGTAAGAGACCAGCATGCTGACCCCTACACCACAGAGATGGTCTCTTCAGTATTATTTTACTATATTTTAACATATTTTCCTGAGAATTTATAGGGTCATGGGACCCTTAATGCTGCATACGGCAAATAGATCTAAATGGTGACTTTATTCAGAAGTTCTTAAAATAATTCATCGTGGGACAGTAGAACCACTCCCGCTGTACTGTGTATCTGCCTTCAAAGACATACCCTATTGAGTAAAACATGGACCCAATTGAAGCTGTCCAGAATCCAGAGGCTTTTTACTGCAAATAATTCGAGGCTAGCGAACTATCTATGCAGATGTCGCTTGAGTTATTGCTGGTATTGAACCTTTACATCTCACACAATTTTTAAAGCTTCCCTCACAGACATTAAAAAAGACCGACAATATCCCGAGATACTTGGAAATATCAAGGTAGAAAAGCAGTCACATCACGCCACTAGTCATCCTGAAATATACGAGTACCACGCCATTCCACAGCGTATGCATGGTCACACTCATCAAATTTACACTAATGGCCCTCGTTCAAATGATAATAAAGCTGAGGAATCTGCAGTAAGATTGCCTTCGTGGTGTATAGCAACGATGTACAAATTCATTCCGAACAATTCAGACTATCAACTTACTGCTCCACATTTCAAGCAGAACTCCTGGCATTACAGAAGAGGCATTGGAATGGTGTACAGTTACAACTACGATGCTCGTATCTACAGGGATTCTCAAGCTGGACTGAATTCAATTAGGCAAAAATACAACATAAGTCATCTATCTGTGTTAATCAAGTCCATAATTGAGGCATTGACATGGAAAACGTCGTAACTGCCAAAAATTCGAATTTTTAGGTTTTTCATTGAAAAGGTAGTAAATGGCCATGACAATAGCACAGAGAAGGTAGTATGTCCGTATGTAATAAACGAAGTTGGAAACGTAGTCACTAGATGTTGTAAGTTGTATGTGCACAGCTGTTGGCGCGGAGAAGGTAGTAACTCCTTTTACAAAATCAGTGTGTGTCTAGACAAATATGGGTTGATAACTGTGCAGGGCAGGATAAGAATCGGATGATTCTAATGGTCCTGATTTACATTATTGCCAGGAAACATTTTGATTCAGTGGACTTGAAATCCTGGTTTCAGAAAATTCCTACATGCCATGTGATAGGGAATTTGGCATCATAGAGGAAATGAAAAAAAGATGCAAGACCATGGTTCCAGAAGAGGTAAGGCCTAATAATGTAATAATGATGAAGGATGAGGATTTCTTCGACTTTTCTGCAGAATGTGAAAAGTTTTTTAATACAACTCCTATCAAAATCAGCACCCTCAACTGGATTAGACTCTCAAGAGCTGATTTTCCTCTAATAAAAGCAAGACAGTCATTTAATGACCTTGAAATGTGGACAGAGCACAGGCTTTTTAAGAAAGGACAGTCATTAACGTCAATCACTAACTTGCAGTGCTTGCAACGCCTTGAAAGAAGACCAGCTGTCCCTGATGCCGAAAAGAGAGAGACTTGTTACCTATGTTAGACTTCCTCGATGAAAAGTATCATGCATTTTACCGAAAAATTTGTGTATAATGTATAAATAACGTTACTTCTCAGTTTGGCTAAGGAGTGATTTCAATGTTGTGTTTTCATAAAGTAGGATTTCACAGATAAATCTGTGCCAGACTTTTCAAATTTCATATGTAACACAAACATGAGTGTATGCCTTTCATTTAAAGCAGTTTCTGTAATAATGTAAGTGAGAAAGTGTTCATAAATTTGTTTTTTGCTTCCCCTGAAAAATTTTGTTTTTGGCAGTTACTACCTTTCCCATGTCAGCGCCTCAGTTATGAGATATTTTAAGCATATCTAACTTGGATGCATGGTCACGCCAATACTCTGGAAACGAAAGAGCTGATGAACTGGCCAAAACAGCTGCTCATTCTAATTCAGAGTATGCTTACATTGACTGTCCTGCTGCACATATATTAGAAAGGTGCTAAAGAGGAATATAAAATAACGTTGGAATGAACAATGGTTAAGTAGCAAGTTAAGTAGCAACAATGGTTAAGTAACCAAGAAACTGTATTTGACCGACTCGACAAGAGTAAATTATCACTAGACTTCACAATAACGCCGTTGTTATCGAGGCATGCGAAGTTCGGAAGTTATTTTCAGATATTTCAATTTGTAACGGAGAAAGGGCATCAATGGGCATGCGAATAAACCTTACAAACTGTGGACCAACTTCTGTTTAAGTGCGAAGAGTTTGAACGCAGAAGATTTGCATTGATATCACACCTCTGAGAATGTAATATTGTTTATGCCTGTCCTGTTTCAAAATTATTTTGCAAAGAATGTTGCTTGCTATAAAGAGTTCGTTAATTTTGTAAAATTCACTTCTTGTAAGACTGTAGATATTTGTACATATTTATAGGTTAGTCTTTGAGGTAGTATTTATAAGTGTTTGTAGATTTAATACTGTATGAATTATTCCCGTAGTGTACAAGTACTATTTATGCTAGGTACACACAAACTATAACCGTAACATACCTTATGGTGAAATAGGGTTTCTATGCCTCTGGAGATTTAATAATAGTAATAATAGTAATAATAGTAATAATAATAATAATAATAATAATAATAATAATAATAATAATAATAATAATAATAATAATCTCAGAGATTAATAATAAAAAATATTTAAAAAAAATCAAGACACGAGGATGTAAGAATTTAGGCAAGTTGACTTCCTCATACTGCTCTTAAATCTGTCTAAAGCATTATTCCATAGTTAACTTAACCATTATCTTACGTATATTTCCAAGTAACATAAGATTGCATATCCTGGCGCTTTGTTTTTTGTAGTCACGACATTCATGTTTTCAAAGTGTTTTACGTCCTATATCTATTTTATTAATAGATGGGACAGAAAGAGTCTTTAAAGTTTTAAACTTTGCGCAAACCTCTATCGTTAAATGGAAAAGAGAGTGAGGTATACCCAACTTGGAAGTTACGCGGCGACGTCAGGACTTTACAACTGTGGTGTGAGTGGCAGCTGAGTGAAATGTTAAAGTTGAAATTTTCGGTAATTATTTCAAGTTGATTTTTCAAAGGCATTTATAAATATATTTGAAAAAAGAATAAACCTTATATTATAAAAGCAGGAGGTGAATTAATATGTGCTTTAATATATTTTTTATCATTCTTCAAAGGTATGAAACATTTTCGCGTTGTTACTAAGGGAGGAGGTACACCTTTCACCAGTTATAATTTAATTGGTATTTCAACATTTTTCACTCAGAATCTATAGGTCATTTAGAAATAAAAATCATCATGCTTAATATATACTATCTATACATCACTGAACAACTTTAATGTTTTTGAAAATCTAATAATAACAATAATAATAATAATAATAATAATAATAATAATAAAATAATAATAATAACCAGTACTTTTCTTCTGGAAAAAAGGGTAGTGAAACTCTGTATAGAATAATTTATAGCGGATAAGGAGATGAATACTGTTCATTGCACTGGAATTTTGTCGTTTTTGACCTGCTTTTCGTCCAACTGAGACTTTGAAGATCTAAGCGGAATTCAAAGAAAGATTATATTAAAAACATCGTTATTCATACATAATTCGGTTCCATGATAAAACTGCAAAAAAAAAAAAAAAAAAATGGCGGAACGCCGTTCCAGCGCATTCCGGTCCGACAGTGTTGTAGATAGGTTGATGTTAATACGCAATCGAAGATTCTATTTAAAAAACAGCAGCTTGAGTGGCATTAGGAAAAAAAAAAACAAAAGTAAGTTTCAAAAATCCCAATCTATCTATGCTATATGTCCGATTAAACATTTTTATTGTCGTTTTTGAAAACTTGCCTATTTAAATTAATGTGAAGTCTGCGCTTGGTGGGTTGCACAGAGTTTCTCTATACGTGGTGACCTTATGGTTGAAAAACTGAACTGAACATTGTTGCAGGTGTTCACGTTACATTGTTAAAGTCTGTCTCAAAATAAAATGTACCACATCAAAGACTTCGTTGCAAATAAAAATGCGTTGTAAAAATACTTTCTGGATGGCATAAAACTTATTTTTCAGTTTCAAAATTTCGTGACACACTCCATGGAGCTGCGCGACACACTAGTTGGGAACCCCTGGGCTAATATGTGATAAATCATCGGCCTCATCTCCTCAAATACCATCTCGCTATCATCAATTCCGTCGACGCTAAATAACCTAGCACTTGATAAAGCGTCGTTAAATAACCAATTAAAAATATTAAACTTACGTATTCCCTTCTTGTCATGTGAGATTTCTCCGCTTTTGGTGAGCCATAAAAATAAAATTACCTCGCAGGCCGCACATGGCCTGCTAGCCGGACATTCCCATCCCTGGTTTAAACACTTCGCCGTATCCGTTGCCAAGACACCCGAGTCTCTTCTTAAAGCCATTTAGTTACATCTTCGAACATAACAGACGACTGTCGCACACTAGTTTCTCATGGTTGCATTGTTCTAGAAGGCTGTGAGAAGGTTTAGCTCGCGCACAAACGAATCGACGACAATGGAACATGGGCCCACGTCTTGCGCTTTATTAAATAACTGTAAATAATACAAGATGGCGGCGGTGGGGCCTCGCTAATGCCGTTAGGTAATCCCCACTGCAGGGATTATGGCGGGTGGCTGCTGTTCATAGCCTTCTTGATACTTGCACGCGGCCATAGCGTCTTGGCCTCGTGATTTACTGCGACCACTAATGAGATCGTCTACTGTTTTAATGAAAGTCTCCGCAACAATGTGATCAGCCGAGATATTGTTTTCCGCGATGAAAATGTAATAAAAGTAAATGTATGCATAGAGACAAAAAGAAAATTCACACGCTGGGTGCGAATTTCCGAGTAATTTTATTGATATTTCTCCTCAAATGTTCGGTCTCATATGAAGCAAAAACGGATTATATGGCGATGATGGTCTTCTTCTTCTTCTTATTCCTCCTCTTCGTCATACTTCGCCTCATTTTTTCGTAACGACTTACAATCCACTACGGTGCGAAGGGTTACAACCTTTTGACCACTATAAAACAGGTATACATTGCGGACATTGTCCAGCACTTACAGAGACAACACAAGACAGTACATGACAAAAAAGACAAACACGCAGGCCTGGGGACGGGAGATAAATCCCTTCCTTCAACCACGCCGGGAATTGGACCAGGGATCACTTGCATGCGAAGCGCAAAAGTTAACTATCCACAAATTCAAGATGATGATAATAGTAGCAGTAGCAGATAATGATAACAATTATTATTATTACAATAATAGACCCTAATAACAATCTACATACAATATACCATTAGGAAATTCCAGGAACACAGAAAGGGTTTGGAATTGAATGTGTTACATCAGCTGCTTGTTTATGCGGATGACGTGAAATGTTAGGAGAAAATCCATAAACTATATGTGAAAGCACGGAAATTTCACTTGAACCAAGTAAAGATATAAGTTTGGAAGTAAATGCCGAAAAGACAAAGTATATGATTATGTCTCGTGATCAGAACATAGTATAAAATCAAAATATAAAAATTGGAAATTATCCTTTGAAAAGGTGCAAAAATTCAAATATCTTGGAGCAACAATAACAAATATAAATGACACTCGAGAGAAAATTAAACGCAGAATAAATATGAGACATGCCTGTTATTATTCAGTTGAGAAGTTATTATCATCGAATCTGCTTTAAAAAAAAAACTGATTGCTAGAATTTATAAAAGAGTTATATTATCGATTATTATGTATGGTTGTGAAATTTTGACTCTAACTTTGAGAGAGGAACAGAGGTTAAGATGTTCGAGAATAAGATGCTTAGGGAGATATTTGGAGCTAAGAGGAATAAAGTTACAGGAGAATGGAGCAGAACTACACGCATTGTATTCTTCACCTGACATAATTAGGAACATTAAAACCAGACGTTTGAGATGGGTAGGACATGCAGCACGTATGGGTGAATAAAAAAATGCATATAATGTTAGTTGGAAGACCGGAGGGAAAGAGACCTTTAGGGAGGCCGAGACATAGATGGAAGGATAATACGTATTAAAATGGATTTGAGGAAGGTGGGATATGATGGTAGGAACTGGATTAATCTTGCTCAGGATAGGGACCGATGGCGGACTTATGTGAAGGCGGCATTGAACCTCCGAGTTCTGTAAAAGCCATTTGTAAATAACTAAATAATTAATAATAATAATAATAATAATAATAATAATAATAATAATAATAAACCTTTATTTTTCGATGAATATTTTAGTTTAATATTTGGTCATTAATTCATAAACCGTACTCGTAAATAATAGTAATATACGTTACAAGAGCGGTACGTTGACGTTTTCATGGTCGAAGAAAAGATTGAAAAAGCGAAACGTAGTTGAGCTTTTTTAATTTCCGAGAACATGAAAACAAACATACCGCTCGTGTATCGTACATTATTTTGTGCGAAGATCGTTTATTACATGCCTGAAAGACGAATTTCTAATTAGTTGCAATGAAATTTCCATGTTGGTTTCTGTTTAATGACGGCAACTTCGGAAAACCAAAATATCTTTCTTCAACATTGTTGCTATAAAATGTTTTATGTGTTTACTATACTCCAGCAGGCTGTGATAGTGGTCTGTCTTTTTTTCCCCCCAGTTTATAAATGCGAACTTAAAACAAACCCTAAGGTTATGTAATTTATTTTTCATTTTAATATTTTAACAATATTATTTACATAACATACTGCAATAATAACATCCGAATCTGAAATCTTGTTGATTTTTTCACGGCTTCCTTAATGTTACTTGTATCAGGAATGCAATAAGTTTCGTGGAGTAGTAGACTTCACTTAATTTTTGCAAATATTTAAAAACAATAATTAACAGTGCAATTTAGGTGAAATTGCAGTGGTAAGTTTCCAATTTATAATTATTACTATGTTAAACGTCTCTAAAAATAATATGTTAAAAGTCTAAAGCAGTAAAATGAATGTCGCGCTTAAGCGGTAAGAAGAGGGAAATTGTTATGTGTGTTACGTTGGGAATACTGAATGTGGTATTTCACACTTACCGCGTATTGGTTCTGTGCGGAAAACAAGCAAATACGCACGATCTCGCACAAAGTATGATACAGAATGAAAAGTAATTACTTTAGGTACAACTGCTGGCTTCTGCATCTGAAATCGATAGCTAATTATTATTTGAGGTTAACAATCAACATAATATGTTTTCAAAGCGAAATAAATGATTTTAAACTACTGTGCTACGTACTATAAAACGAGATTTAACAGGTAGATCTTGTCTTCTCTTTCAACTATCATTCAGAGAAGAACTATGTGCGTTACAGATGTTAACAAGTGCTGAATTGTAATTTCAGATTAGAAAGCAACGTGCGTGAATGGCAACTTCTTCCCTTCTTTGTCTTAGTGAAGGTACCGATATTTGTTGCTAATGGCAACACAGTTCCCTCTGTAAAGGTTCCTTCTCGTGGATAATTTGCATTTCCTCATGCAAGGGGTGCGTTTGTTCAGGTGATGAATTGTAAATTTCTCCGATCTGCAGGCGCAATAAGGTCGTGTCCTGCCAGCTATTGTTTGTTTAATGACTTCTGCCTTGCTGCCAACCTAATGACTGGGCTAATTGTTAAAATGAGCAGCACTGTATGGATTTTTACTCACCGCACTATCAGTGTCATTATTACGTCATTATTCTCCTTGTCGGGGTGAATGTCAGAGTAGCACAAGTCGATTTTATATTCGAAAACAGCGTACCAAGTTGAACCTGTCGCAGCTGGTTCTTTAAACTCTTCAGGAGAGACAAAATCTACATAACATACTGACATACACACCACCTATATGACCATTATTAAAGAGAGTACGTACGTACAGTTCAACTCTGTATTTGAATCAATGGAGAACATTTTTGAATTCCACAACTTTTTACAAATAAATAGCATATGACAATCTCTTTCTGCACCGAAATGAATTTTCAACGAATGAATGACTTAATTAAGTTAGTATGGTAATTACACAATGCTATTTATTTTATGATACTTCATTCGATTTTCTAAAGAGAGAATGAAAATAAGTAGTTACATATACTTACTTACTGGCTTTTAAAGAACCCGGAGGTTCATTGCCGCCCTCACATAAGCGCACCATCGGTCCCTATCCTGAGCAAGATTAATCCATTCTCTATCATCATATCCCACCTCCCTCAAATCAATTTTAATATTATCTTCCCATCTACGTCTCGGCCTCCCTAAAGGTCTTTTTCCCTCCGGTCTCCCAACTAACACTCTATATGCATTTCTGGATTCGCCCATACGTACTACATGCCCTGCCCATCTCAAACGTCTGGATTTAATGTTCCTAATTATGCCAGGTGAAGAATACAATGCGTGCAGTTCTGTGTTGTGTAACTTTCTCCATTCTCCTGTAACTTTATCCCTCTTAGCCCCAAATAATTTCCTAAGCACCTTATTCTCAAACACCCTTAATCTCTGTTCCTCTCTCAAAGTGAGAGTCCAAGTTTCACAACTATACAGAACAACCGGTAATATAACTGTTTTATAAATTCTAACTTTCAGATTTTTCGACAGCAGACTGGATGATAAAAGCTTCTCAACCGAATAATAACAGGCATTTCCCATATTTATTCTGTGTTTAATTTCCTCCCGAGTGTCATTTATATTTGTTACTGTTGCTCCCACATATATTTGAACTTCTCCACCTCTTCAAAAGATAAATTTCCAATTTTTATAGTCCCATTCCTAGGCTTATTTGAAGGATTCGTAACAAGCTGTTTTTTTTACGGTGATGGGTTGTTAGCCCTTCGTCCAACCCCCAAGCTGGAGGACCACCCCTCATCGGCTGTCCGCGACTGCTTATTCAATATATTCACAGCTACCTTCCATATCTGGAGGCCGTCTCCTCGATCCATATACATATACGACTAGAATAATAACATGTTAACAACGGAATAATGTAAATATTATTATTGTTATTATAAAAATAATGGAATATAAAATGGACACTTAAAATTATTATATATTATGAAAGACATTCTGTAAAAGTAATTTTTTTGATGCTGAAGAAACTGATATTGACTGCTTCCGTGCTAATTGTTCCTTAAATTATGGGCGTTTCCCATGGATTTGTGGAAACAATTGGAAATTGGAATAGTTAATATGGGTGACTCACCGAACCGCGAGAAGAGTGTTTAAAAATCAACATAAGTATAAAATATCTTGGGTGGATAATAAATAAAGAGGTATATGACAAGTTAATAGCCAAGACGTGTCGTCGCATCTGTCGAAGTTGCTCAACGCTCTCCCGTTCGTAAGAAGGTTGTGGCGCGCCTCCCGCCACCTGGGTCTGGCCGGAATCAATAGCAGGCATTCTTCGCACTAAGTAGTTATGATAAATGGATCCGCGGATAATGCACCCCTGACCTCTTCTAAATTGAAGGCACCCATTTGTATAAATTCTACTTTGCACTCCGATTTGACTGGCGCATGCTTTTAAGCCCGTGCAGATAAATAACATTTGCAGATGCGGCCATTTCGCGCTTCTGTTCTTTCTCTTGTCCGGCTTACGGCTCACCATGAAAGAACCCTGTAGATGTGTGGATGTCAGATAGAGACCCTCCAATGCTATTCACATTCCGCCGTGCTCTATTATCTCAATCTCATTGACTCTGAGTACTTTCCATTAAGCAAAACATCGTCTATTCCTCCATTTGGTCGGGTCTGTGCTAGCGCGCTGGCCTTCCATCCAGGAGGCCCGGGTTCGATCCACGGTCAGGTCTGGGTGCATTTTGTAGTATATAAAACAGAAGTTTCATAGGGGCTTTGTAGAGGTACTCCCATTTCCCTCTTTCATTTCACCAACACACTCCATTTCCCCCTCATTCTATCTATCATCTGTAATAGTAAAAACAGGCTGATCATAGGGTGATGTCTGGGATAGTAACGGTTTCCTATGCTGATCTAGGTTCTAAGTCCTTGGGGTTCCGGTCTCATCAGTAGATGATGGGACCTTACGCATATAATAATAATAATAATAATAATAATAATAATAATAATAATAATAATAATAATAATAATAATAATGGTTTATTTTAACTGGCAGAGTTAAGGCCATTCGGCCTTCTCTTCCATTCAACGAATATGATAGAAAATTACTACAATGCTATGAATATAACATAATTAATACAATATAAAACAATTCAAAGCAATCGAATACTACAATATAAGACAATATAATACATAATTAATATAATACAATGACAATTCTTTTCATCTTCACAACACCAATAAAATAATTATGTAATAATAATAATAATAATAATAATAATAATAATAATAATAATAATAATAGTAATGATAGTCATACCTAAATTAAATTAAATTATTAAAATCGATCACAATTATAACTTCAATTTGACTGCGCCCGTAAGAAATCGTTTAGCCTTTTCTTGAAAGTGGTTATTGTCCGGCAGCCCTAATCTTCTGAGGTAGAGAATTCATTCACGGGGCACTGAGACGGTAAAAGAGGATGAATAGTGGGATGTTCTATGGGCAGGAATTGCTTGGATTTGGCTCTCCTGTGACCTGGTGTTTTGATTGTGATTGGAGGATAAGTAGTTAAACCGGGAACGAAGATAATCTGGATTAGAAGTGTGGAGAACTTGAAACAGAAGAGAGAGCGAATGAAGTGTTCTACGTTTACTAAGTTGCAGCCAGGATAAAGATTTGAACGAGGGTGTAATGTGGCATATAGGGCGTAGAATACACCTAAATGGCCTACGTGCAAGGATCCATGCCGAATCCAGTCCTCGGGAAATCAATCAATCATAAGTAAATAAATGAATAAGTTAATGAATGAATGAATAATAAATAAATACTTACAAATGCCTTTTAAGGAACGTATTGAGTGACTGCATATACTAGACCAGCGGTCATCAGCACAGAGCACCCAGGGGCTAGCGTCTCTTACCCGCTGAGAACACACTGCACTGTGGTGTATTCATAGCTGCTAGCGAGTATGCTCTCTACCTCTTCCTGCTGCTCGCACACGGGACGGCTCCGCTTACCCTTTACCCATTTCAGCGAGTGCTGACAGCCACTGTACTAGACTGTGAACGAAACTAACAGCCGCTCTCACTCACTGTGTTCGTTGCACTTGTTCTTCGAGTCTCGTTTCTTAATCCTCATGCGTTTCGAGTCTTGCTCATAATTCTCGAAATAGCATTTGGTCGACGTGGAAAAATTTCGTAACTTTGAATAACGTACAACATTGAAATAAATAACATTAGAGATGTTTAATTGATACAAAAATACAAAACAAAACAGTATCATAGTTATCAAAATGTTCTGGTTCAATTATCATATATTACCTATGGTTATATAAATAAAAATAATAATTCTCGAATAAATTTGCATTTACAAGAAACATAAAACATAACGTTAAATAAATTGTTAATATTCTTTTAACTTGAAATTGTACACTTCATTTCAAACATACGGAAAAAAAAATCAAGGCTAATTGATGTTCGAGAATTGACCATTCCGGATGTCTTGAACGTTCGTTTGATTCACTCACAAGCAGTCTTTGCATCAATGACGTACTGTACTCCAACCACGAGAAAGACTCCAGGGAATGAGAGGGAGCGGGGTGATGCTGTGAATGAATGTTGATGTCATAAGATGTCATAAGGTCACACACGTGGGTACTCGTATCTCTATTGGCTAGCTCTCACAGCACAAAAAATAACACTGATATACACATTTTTATACTACCGTAGTTACAAAATTAGTCACTGTTAATCTCCTGGTCTTTTAATTCCTTCATACAGGAAATAACATATGCAGAAGAGCGCATGATTTTTAAACTGACGTTATAATTCTAATATTATCTATCTACTTCGCTTCAATAGATGACGCAATAGTAAGCACATCCCTTTCACGGTTTATCTCCTGGTTGGAGAACAGTAGGCAATATTGTCGTGCGAGTTTTCGGCTTTACAGGAGCTATTAGTCTTGCTTTGTCGCTCGTTGTTGAACTCTAGTAATTTTCCTTTATTCTCTCTTTGCGCTTTTATGTTATTATTATTATCATTATTATTATTATTATGAGTGTGATGATTATTACTGATATTATAATTATCATTATTACTACCATCACAATCATACGTCTGTTTAGAACTAAATTTGGCACCTCTTCATTCAATCTAAGTCGATAAATAGTTCCAGCTACAAGGGGCTGCAAGCGTACAGAATTTACAATTGCAGCACTGTCGGGCACGAACTCTCACATTGCGGATGAAAATTATTATGCACTATATATGCCGGATACGAGTATTTCCCCTTGGGAATCAGAACACATCAATACATATTTTTGCCCCGCAATGCAGGGACTATAGTTCGAGGCCTAATGTCTAGAAACCTACCTCACTGCAGGACCTGTACTAAATTTGATCAAATTCGGTTCGGGTAAAGATAAGCGGGTCGGACAGTGAGATATTGGAATCAGCGTCGAGTTGTCGCATTCAACCGAGCGGAAGAGGAGAGGGGGGTGGCGGGCGCCATCCGACGTGGGGTGGAAAATGTGAGGTGGGGTTGTAATAACTACACTCTGACACCATGGTCTGGTGCACTCAACGTTGCCGGTGAAAGATACATCATAGCAATGACAATAGTACCTAATAATAGCAGTAGAGTAGTAGTAGTAGTAGTAGTAGTAGTCGTAGTAGTAGTAGTAGTAGCAGCAGTAGTAGTATTACTATTAGTAGTAGTAGTAGTAGTAGTAGTAGTAGTAGTAGTAGTAGTAGTAGTAGTAGTAGTAGTAGTAGTAGTAATGATAATTGGTACACGATCACTTATGCTGACATAAGTAGTTTAAATTTCAAGGGAATCCACAGTGAATATCCACGATGTTAGACAGATTTTCTCAAGGTACTCGCTTTACCTATACATCGGTCTAGTATTTTTGTCTTAGAGCAGGGGTCGTCAACACAGAGCACGCTGGGGCTAGCCTCTCTTACCCGCGGAAAACGCAGTGCACTATAGTGCTCTCGTAGCTGCTAGCGGGTATGTTCTCTAACTCTCCCTGTTGCACGACAGTGCACACGGGACGGCACCGCGTACCATTGCACATTTCAGCGATGCTGACGACCACTGTCTTAGAGGAACAAACCGAAATTTATCTTAAATTTCAAAACAACCCATTGCCTAATAATTTCAAGGGAAAAATTGATCCGGGGCCTGGTATCGAACCCGGCACCTTTGGCTGAGCGCGCAAACGCCCTATCGACTGAGCTACCTAGGAACTGCAGCACATCCAGGACCAATTATTCCCTTTACATGCACATACCTCAAGTGGGTTGACAAGATGTCAGAGACGCAGCATTGAGTGCACACCATGCTGACTTAAATTTGTGGTTTTCTATTAACGAACAGTGACACGTATTATACAAATAGCAGAGCGTTGGCGCGCTCAGTCGAAGGCCCCAGGTTCGATACCCGGCACTGGAACAATTTTTACCTTGCAATTATTCAAGTCAGCTTCACAGGGAGCTATACCTGAAAGCCAGATTTGTAAAATCTATTGCCTAATTTATTGTTTTCGCCATCGTATTTCATATTATGCCTTTTAAATTTTACTTTTTCTCCAAAAAAAACCGTGCAGTCGCTCTTTACGATACGCTGCAGAGTCGTCTATAGTCTCAGTCCAAAAGCTCGAACATAGAGAAATTTATTTGCCGTAAACTGGTGTAAAGAGAAGCATATTATGGGCGGTAAATTTTTCCTGGAGATCTCTTTGGCACTATTATGTGTGGTGAACGAGGTTAAGGATTTTATACCTTCTTTTCAAGCCTCTCATTTAGTAGGATTTCATCCAGCGATTTTAGGGTCTAACAATAAGCATTAGGCCTACAACCGAGAAGACATCATTCCTTACCAATTTACAACAATACTTATTATTCGTGCTATATTCTCCAAAAAATGATTATATGGGATGAATACAGCGAACATTCTATGAATAAAGTGCTCAGAGAAGTGTCGTTCTTTATGGCCTAGGAGTTATCATGTTTACCATTGGTTCCGTAGTATGGAGCAGAGGTGTAATTAGAGTGGTTGGACTTGCAAATGTCTAGGGGCCCATAAGGTGAAGAGAGTCTACCCGATATTGTTGCTGTTACATTATTATTATTATTATTATTATTATTATTATTATTCTCATCACCACTACCACCACCGCCTTCATCCTCATGTTTTTTTAACTTGGTTATTTAACAACGCTGTATCAACTACGAGGTTATTTAGCGTCGATGGAATTGGTGATAGCGAGATGGTATTTGGCGATATGAGGCTGAGGATTCGCCATATATTACCTGAAATTTGCCTTACGGTTAGGGAAAACCTCGGAAAAAATCCAACCAGGTAATCAGCCCAAGCGGGATCGAACCCATGCCCGAACGCAACTCCGGACCGGCAGGGAAGCGCCTTAGCAGACTGAGCTACACTGCTCATATGTTTATCTGTATTTTGTTTGTTACAGGGCAAAAGGACTTTGGTGAGCAAAGTAAGAAACCAAGTTGAATATATGAAAACGAGAGGAATAAGCCAATAAAAACGAACAGGCACTCTAAATTAAAATATTTAAGGGGAGGGTGTACTGAAATTAGAAATGTATTTCCTAACTGACACACACACAAGTTTAATTTTTGTATGTAGACTACAAATTATTGCTACTAAAACTTAAATTCCAAATTTAAAAAATAATTACCAAGATTCAGTGATTCACTATAATGGATATATCTTTTAAAGATGAATTTAAAATTTCTACATTTTACTCTTAAAACACGTTCTTTAAATACCTGTAGTACAATTTTGATATTACCTTCCAACATTTTAAGATATATAATTACATTTTAAAATGAATTTTAGAGGTACTTTTACAGAAATATGGAGGCATAGTTTTAAAATGTAACAAAATAACGAATTTATATTCCAGAGAAAAGTTTCCAAGTAACCTAAAGAATGTATGTACCAAATATCAAACACGAAGTTTCGAAGATATATCTACTCGTAGGCCTATATAACTTTCTTTTCTATGGAATAAAGCATACAAAGTTACGATAAATTGAAATTAAATTTAGTGTCACCCGGACCAGAGCTTTAAAAATGGCGTCACAGCAGGTAATAATACCATAAATGCGCATTAAATATTATGTAGGCCTAATATTTTTTAATGTGTCAGTATTTGAAAGGAAAAAAATTAAAAAGAAAACTGAGATATTTAACTACCTTCTCCCCTTAAACATTTATATCTTTATATTTATATCTCTCCGAGATCAAGTCCATGGAGATTCTTATACCAGACATTCTGAGGAGAAATGTGCTATCGAAAATTAACGGTACCTATAGCATTATGCAAGAAAGATACGAAAAAGTACAACACTGAAAACATTACACATGAGAGTCTGAACTACAGATATCAACTTACTCGTATCTATATGACAACAGTGTGAAGTACTGATCTATCAGGAATCGCACCCTGAAACATGCCGTGAGAATCGTCAGTTATTTGAGCTACAGCTGTGACAGCAGGAGGAAGATAAAAAACAATGTGTATCACATATTCATAAAGAAGTTGGCATGTATTATTATTATTATTATTATTATTATTATTATTATTATTATTGATGGGTTCCAGCTGGCGCGAAGTCGCTCACGTGCCTCAGGATTTATCTGCCGGGGATTTGGGAGGCGCCAATAACAATGAAAGGGAACGACGCAAAGACAAGAGCAGAAAGAATATTAGTGGGGTGAGGGTGGAATAACCTGCCGGCAGTGGTAACAAAAGACGATACGAGATTAAACAACTCGCCCGGAATACAAACTACTGAGACTTGGTGCAAAAGTGGCGCACGACAAGAGATATCATCACAGTGACGTACATGAGAGTTCTACCACCTTGCACTCCTATGTGTTGGGAAAATTAATGGCTCACTGAGCGAAGGAACTAACCCAGTTGTGTAAATCCCATGGTTGTATTATAGGCCTATTTATCACATTGAAGAGATTTTTGGGTCATGTGCTATTTTGATATTTTCTGTTATTATAACTCACAAAGTTTCTGACGCGAGCAAACTTGTACCTTTATGATGGAAATATGACAATCATTAATAGGCCTCGGATTTTTAGGTGTTAAAAATCTGAAAAGTAATTTTTTATATGATAGAAATTGGGGGAATGTGTGACAAAAAAAAAGGAAAATATTTAATTATGTTTCAATTATTTTATGTGAATATAAATAACATGAAGTACTCACACAACAAATTATGCTGTCTCGTCAACTGCTGAAAAATTACAGTTCACAATGAGATTCATCCTCAAGTTATCCATAAAAAATGACAGACGATTATCGCGGAACACTGCCTTGTACTAGAAAAAAAAAGCGCCCTGGTCATTGAGAAACAACATGCACTCCCTAGAGACATGTTTATGATTGGAAACTAAAATAGAGGCAACTGATATTTATGAAATTATAATTCTGCCCTGAATAAGATACTCCTAAATGACACATCAATGTGTATGTGTGTTAGTTCCAGTGGTGACAACTCTTATCGCGTGTGGTGAACGAGCAGACTGCAGTTCCACGGGTCCACAGAGAGGCAATTTCGAGAAACAGTTACCAGCTATCACGTCTAAGTAACTGCACTGAACATTCGGGGTGATGATTAATCTGAAATGAGGTTTTTGTCGAAAATTATTTGATTAAAACTTAATTTTTATTTCGGAAAACGTATTATGTCTTTCACGTGTTAAATTTTACATTACCTCGTTAACATGTTTCAGCCTGCTATCGGCCATCTTCAGAACTGTTTGTTGCTGGTCTTGGCGTCTTTTGTTTGTGTTTTCTGTGGAGGTATGTTTGTGTAGTGTAATGTGGAGTCAAAGAGTGTATGTGTTCTGAAATTGAGTTCTGTGTTGAGAATTTCATTTGGATGTGTTTTTGTTTGTCTGCATATTTCGTATTCTTCTAGTGTGTTTAGTTTGTCTTTTTGGTTAGATGTGTAGAATTTCCATGTCTGTGCTGATGTCTCTGTAGGCGCCAAGACCAGCAACAACCAGTTCTGAAGATGGCTGATAGCATGCTGAAACATGGTAACCAGGTAATGTAAAATTTAACACGTGAAAGATACCTAATACATTTTCCAAAGTGATATAGTATTAAAAGTTGTGTAATCAAGATGTATTAATTTTTATATGTTTTATGTGAATATTTGAAAATATGCATTTACATAAAAAAATTCAAGATATATTTTTTTATGTGAAATAAAATTTAAAATATATAATGAAGTGATCTTGTTCGAAACTTAAAAATAATTACGATTTTCAATTACAGTGCAAAAAAAAAAATATTTATTTACCTACGAATCCTAGCCCTGATCATTAAGTAGTATCTCTGAGCACCATTAACAAAGGTGTACCGAAATACGTAGTAAAAAAGTTAACAGGGCATTTATCAAATGCGTCGGTTCAGAAAAACCAAAGGCTACACTACACTAGATATGAACGCGCTCATACAATAATGTAGCGTACTGAAGATATTAGCCGTGTCTGTCACGCTAGTCATCTAACACGTTCAATGTCTGTAGATGTGAACAGACCGTCAAGTACAGAACATGATGAGTTCAACGTGTACGTTAGTTTCCTTTCCAGGAACTTATTCCGTTCACTTCAGAGTTTGTTTTCCAAATGATCTGCTTCCCATTGCAAGACACTGCTACGATGTAACATTAATAATAATAATAATAATAATAATAATAATAATAATAATAATAATAATAATAATAATGATTTATTTAACCTGGCAGAGTTAAGGCCATACGGCCTTCTCTAACACTCAACCAGGAGTAAAAACTGCGTTACAAAAACATTAAAATTTACAAAGTACCCTACAATTTTATACACAAAACTGAATAAAATAATAATAATAATAATAATAATAATAATAATAACAATAATAATAAAATGTACACAACAAGTAAGAAGAAATCAGACATAATATATAACATAGAGAAAGAAAGAAAAAAGCATAATAAATTGTGAACAGCTGGTTAAAAATAAATGAGGCATACAAAGTATAAAAAATAAGACAATTATTGATAATAATAATAAATAAGAATAGTAATAATAACAATAATAATAATAACAATACTAATAACAACAGGCCTAACAGTAGTAATAAAACAGTGCAGTACAAAGCATACAATGAATACAATATTTTTTAAGTACGCACAGTAAGGAAAATTATGATTATATATAGCTCAACTTATCACATTAGAGATATACCATTATCGGAAAATATGAAAACAAAAATATAAAATAAGTTAAATATCACTAGAACATAAAAAAATGTGAATACGTGGAAACATGCAATACAACACTTGTCATAGGCTAGTTACAAGTGATCATATGAGATCCTCTCACAGCTGTAGTCAATTTTGTGAAATACTTACCTGATTAATTGTATATGCTGTAAACTGAATATTAGTCTGTATAGCTCAACTGATGAATTGTTTATGACTATAAATTGAATTATGTACTTGATATGAATTGTACAATTTTGTATAGCTTAACGAAAGTATGCGTGTAAATTGAATTAATCTGTTTAGCTCTACTGATGAATTGTTTATGCTTGTAATTTGAAATAATTTGCATGGTATTTAGTATCAATTTCTGTATAATCTCAACTGATTGAATTGTTTATGCCTTTAAATTGAATTAACTTACTTGCTATGTATTATATTTTATAGCTCACCTAATAAATAATCGTCTGGGTTTGTAAATTTAATAATCTGACTGGCTATGTACTGTATATTTTTAGTAGAGCCATCGATGTAGCTCGGTCGGCAGACTCGCTGGCCTGCTGATTCGGAGCGGAGCTCAGGATTGGGTTGGATCCCCCGTTTGGTTTCTTCCGAGGTTTTCCCCAGCCGTGGGACTGATGCCGGGTGGACTATGGCGAGTCCTCTGCCTCACTTCACTTCACTTCACCCCCGTTTGGTCTGATTACCTGGTTGGGTTTTTTCCGAGGTTTTCCCCAACTATAAGGCAAATGCCAGGTAATTTGTTGGCGAATTCTCGGCCTCACCTAACCTCATCTCACTACTTCTCGCCAAAAAATTGTAAACAATTTAAATTGAAATTGTAAAAAAATTGTAAAAATTGTAATTGTAATCTTGTAAAATTTTGACTTGTTCCACATCTTAAAGCTTCATTGCTAATGTAAGATCTATGGAATACAATAAATGAAATGAAAAAAAAAACTTTACACTCCCGTTTCGAACACGTGTTGTCTTTTATTTTGCGGACTCAAATTCCTTTGAGATCCACACAGGAAACCTGATACGATCCGAGTCTTGTACAGTTCTAAAATTGTTTCCTTCCTTATCAGATTCCAAGAAACTGCAGCAGCAGTGGAACGTGAGGGTCACGGGTTCCAGTGCAGGAAGTTCAATTGAAATGATCGTCGTGCAGGGCGGGTCACATGAATCAAGGCGCACAATCCGAACTAACTTCAGATATTTTATTTCTCCCTGCTTGCCTGTCACGTGGCCCCTTCAGGTTTATGAAAAATGTGCAGAACTCACCCTTCACGTCTCTAACCCCTCCACGTAACGGAGTAAAATCGCCACAAGAAAGAAACAGCAACAGAGCGCGTAGGTTGCCATGCAAAAAGGAGCTAAGTAACTTCTAATTCGCCATGAGGGCAAAGTTTTATTTATTTTATATTTTAATTGGTCACCGAAATAATCATGTATGAAATACTGGTGAGACAAGGTATAAGTCAAGGAGATTCCTTGATTCCACCCTCTTTAGTATTGCAATTGATGAAATATTGAAGGAAACAAAGGTTAAAACTGACAGGGAATTTATGAAATCGCTTGATGACGTGATGTTTTTATTCTTTGCACGTAATGTATTTAGGTTATATAAGGATGGATGTTATCATTAACGTCGTAGAAATCGATGTATACATGTCATATACAGATTATCGACATACCCAAAACTGTCTGCCATTACTACATGTGGACCTGGAAGTTTTCGGAAAATATGTTTTGTATCTATGAACTTTTCGATAGCATGAAATTACACATTCACAAATAATGAAAAATTAAGAAAAATAAGAAATGTAATGAAACACTATTCAAAATTTTGTCTTGTATATGGTATACTTTGTCTTCTATGCAATCCCTGTGTAGGGAAAGTGTTTAATAATAATAATAATAATAATAATAATAATAATAATAATAATAATAATAATAATCATCATAATAATAATAGAAATAACATTGATAATAATAATAATAATAATAATAATTATTATTATTATTATTATTATTATTATTATTATTATTATTATCATCATCGAATGCTTGAAAGAATGTTATTTTTGTCCTTTAAATCTGCAGAAATTTGATCCGAACAAATGTAGCATTGTAAAATTCCTTTGCAGATCGAAGAGTCACATTTGTTCGGATCAAATTTCTGCACATTTGAAGGCAAAAACTAAAATTCTTTCAATTATCTAGTATCATAATACACTGCTGTCTTAAATTGACTCGGCATATTGGAAATTAAATCAATAGCTTGTGAAGTTTCATATATAACAATTTTATCTCTAAAGGGAAAGAAAAGCGAGAAAATTGTACTAAACCTGTTTTTTGTTGGTTTGAAATATCTCAAAGAAACTAATGATATTACTTACGGTTCACCTTGTATATAGAAAGAATTACGGCACTTGTTAGGAGTGTGAATTTTGGATACCTTAAAATATGTTATAATATTATAACAATTTTTATTGAATTTTAGAATTAGTTATTCTTATGCTTTTTTTTCTCAAAATAATTTTTTTCTCAATGTTTCCGTCTCAGTCCTTTAAATTCTAGAGCCCTGGACTCATAATTCTATGGACCCGAGTTTGATCCCTGGTGTAACCCGATTTATCACTTTTGATGGGCAAACTCGTGGTCCAGATAATACAAGAGTTTTCTCAGAAAGCTTCGTTTCCCTTGTGGCAGCCCAAGACATCTTCATAATCATCTAATCTTTTCGTGGGTGTAGCGAAGACCAGCCTCCTATGGCACACCCTGGGCAACAACTCTGTCGGTAAATTGGTCTACACAACTGGCTTCATATGGGTGAATGACGAATAATTAAGTACACGCCACTTTCTTTCGTTTGAAGACTTCGTGTTTAAATAATGATATTCTAAATGTAATATTTTCAAGGAGCACAATCCAAACATCTGTTAATAATTAATTATATTCAGATAATTCTTCAATCAAATGTGAGATAATACGGCTTAGCCTATGGACAGTTTACAACCAGAAAACTGGTTATCGGATTTATCACTATTTATTTTTGAGGTCTACAATATGATTTACAGTTAGGCCTACTAGCGCGTTATCCATGTATAATACCGAAATACCGAAGTTTTAACTCTTCAAGTCAGTGTTTATCAGCAATGGTACAAAGCTGATGGCAATATCACAATGTTCTACTCTTGCAGCAAGGCAGTAAATTTTAATTATAATTTTAGAATGTTAAGATATATTCTGTGTTAAATTTATTATGTGCAACATATTTTATAGTGCGTTCCCTTTGTAGTCTTTTATAGACTTGTTGCTCGCTCTCTCTGTCTCACGCTCTTTGTTTTTGATATTAATATTAAAAGCCTTTTACTCCTATTTTTTATTTCTAATGCATTTTGCTCATTTATGATTTTCCTTCTTAGGCACTTAACATCCATTTTAGTGCCTTAACATCCGATGTCTTGTAAGACAGTTGTCTGTACAAGCAATCATTCCACTCGCAAGTTGAAGAGAGCAATTTGGCAAATTTCTTTCCCCATATTGCTCTCCACATTTGCAACATATGCTTTGAACTACTTATATTTATTGCGTGAATTCACGTGTTCATTAACCATCTCAACAATTCAACTTTAACAAGAGTTTTATGTAGATGTGGAATTTTAGAGCAAATGCCTATTTTGTCCTTAATCCTTAAATTGACGAAGAATCCTATAGGATACAACATATTAATAAGCTATATGCTATAATTTTAATAGAACAATACAAAAAAATTGGTAGGATATATATATATATATATATATATATATATATATCGAAATGATAGCCGTTCAAATCTTGGATTTAAAATATCGGCATCCTAATCAATTCAAATGAACAAAAAAGAAAATTTAAATTAATTACAAAAATACACAATGAAATTTTAAAAAAGAATATTCTGCGACAAGATGTGGTGGCTATCAAAACGATAAAAATTTATTGAAAATAAATAATATAAATTGAATATTATAAAGAGGAATAGAGATGATGATTGATGATGTTCAATGAAGATTTTAAAATGGTTGATGCAATTGTCTGAAGAGTCTTTTCAGGAACCTTTAATTTTCTAAGGATCTCCAATGTATATTTGGGAATTGTTCCTCGCGCACCAAACATAAGTCCAATGACATTCCAATCTTGAATATTATATTTATGACTGAGATCATCACAGCATGGAAGGTAAATAGCGCGTTTCTCTTCATGTACCTGCTTTGGTTGATCTTCATTAATTTCGAACCTTGCAGTGGGGTCAATAATGAGACCAATTTCAAAATACTATAATATTGCACAACATATAAAATATGAACATTGCGATAGTTGTTTTCTTTACAGTCCGACAAGGTTTAATAAGTGAGAAATGAAGTTTTGCCAATTTAAGGGTTAAGCTTTAATGCGGAAAAAATTATATTCTGGTATGTCTACGTTTAATATAAAGTCATAATTTAAAACTTGACAGGGTTTTGTAGTACCATAAAATATCCATTTGGTTCGTTAACTCCTCTCGATTTTTACTTACGGGAGATCCTAGAGGACAGGGTGTATCATACAAAACCATATACATTGGCGAAGCTGCGTGGGAAAATTAAAATAGCGTATGCAATCATCACGGTAGACACGTTGATCAACATTGCTCGTGGAGTAGTTTGTCGAACCCAGAAGTGTCCGGATATGTCCGGATGCTAATGGGAAGCACTTCGAGAATTTTTTGCGTTAGTAGTTGTCTCACTTACATTCCATTATGTGTGTATCAATTTAGTAATAAAACTTTTATGCAGATGTTTCGCACGTTGATGTGTGTAGGCCAATACATTTTTCGCCCGCTCTGTTTTGTTTCAGTGAATTATACTGATAATATAGATCGTGTAATACAAAATTACAATAGCTGGTTGCAATGGCCAAGCTCTCAACTGCACGATAGTAAGTAATTAACATTTATATTGTAGTAGTCATAATGTCCATGTTCCTGGTCCATATAATGGACATTACAACGTAGACAAGAGAAACGACTAGAAGCATTTGAAATGTGGATATGGAGAAGAATGGAAAGTGTGAAATGGACAGACAAGTAATGCTACGTTTAAACGGCGACAGTTTAGAGAAGAGAGCTAGAGATTATAGCCGAGTATCACCGTGTAAACGGTTGTGAGAGCAAGTATCTCGTTGACTCTAATATCTAAATAGAGAATCTAAATAGAGCGACCTTGAAAACTGCTCTCGCCATGTAAACACTCTGAACAGAGAACTCGCATATACTGTCAGCTCTCATTATAGCTACTCTAAATTAGTCAGCTAAGTTGAACTTTTTCATTAACTCTCGCGACTGTTGCGTACGAGATTATACAAGCTTGCGCATAACTCTTGAAATACAGATCTAAAGTAATAATCATGCTACGTTTGCACGGCGACAGTTCAGAGCGAAGTTCTGAAGAATCAGGAGAGCTCTCTAACGGAGTGTTTACACGGTGACAGAATATAGCTTCTCTAAACCCATTAGCGAGCTCTCATGAGATTTATATAACTCTAAACTCTAATGTTACTCTCCGGACCGTTTACATGGTGCAGACAGTTTAGAGTGAGAGCAAGTGTTGAGAGAGAGCATTTGGCTGTTCAGTGCGTTTTTATGACATCAGCATTCATCTAACTTCTGAGCAGTGGTCAGCAGTTGTGTAACCTGGCCGCGCATAGCACTTGCGTTACTAATATTGTTGGGTGAGTCATTATTTATTTATTCGTATAGAATACTATAATTGCACGAAGGGCGGAGTTGATGGTCTTGATAAAAAATGTGCAAATTATAGCTCAAGTCGGCACACATGTAATTTACGTTCTATTAATCAGAGATGCATGAAAATAGTACCAATGGAAAGAGAAACTAAAAAAGTTCAGTTGTGTTAACATTGTTTCCCTACTTGATAACACGCCTCATAATAGCGCATATAAACAAATTTGTTCATTGTTGAAGGGAAATGGCTGCTATAGACGACAGAAGAGCATAATTTTTATGTGAACCCGTCGGTTATTGATGTGCAACGGCATTACCGAACAAATTTTGGTGCAGATCCGCCCAGTGGGCCTAAAATCCGTAAATGATACACAGATTTGAAGTCACGATTCTTCGCAAGCGGTTGCGACCCCATCCATACCTACTACAGTTGCGGCAAGTCCTAAAACAGAGGACAAAGTGCTACGAAGAAATTTTTGCACAAGTATGCAGACTTTAATTGAAAACGATGATGAATTAATTCGTTCCGTGGTGTTTTCTGACGACGTCACTTTTCAACTTTCTGGTAAGGTGAACAGACATAACCTCAGAATCTGTAGATCGGAAAATTCGCGTACCTACGTGGAACTTGACTATAGGCTTGATGTGTGCCTTGTTACTAAGGGGGGGGGGGACACATTGAACAACTTTAAGTCAAGAAACTAAACGTTTGGAGTTTCTCTTTCCATTGGTACTAGTTTCAAGCACCTCAGATTCACAGCACGTAAATTACATGTGTTCGAAACCGGAAAGGTGTTTGTAGGAACCCTGTATAAAGACAATTTTCTGGCTTCCTGATGAAAGAAAGGCTACGGATGCAGCTGAAGAAGTGGTTCTTGAGAAGAAGAAAAAGAAGAAGAAGATGTGCTTTGTGCCCCCCAAAATTAAAGAGGAAAAAAAATATTCTTGCTACAAGGGCCAAAGTCTAATTTACCTCCAATGTCAAAAAAAGTGTACAGAATTTGCGATGAAAATGACTGATTGCTTTTAAGCTCCTCAAAAGAGACCGAGTGTTCAAAGAAAGAAAAACTATAACTTTTCACATAACATTGTTAATCTTCTTTCATTATATTGTGTTAATAATGGTTCTACTAATACAGTGTAATAATTGTGCCTATTTCGTTTTGTTAAATTATAACTATATTCTTCAGATTCCGGTACAGATCCCACTGTACCGGTACCAGTTATGTGATTTGTTTGTAATGTACTAGGTGAGCGTTATTATTATTAATATGATGCATTATCAATAGTATTAAAGGAATGTAGAAAATATTCCATATCAAATGAATATAGAAGATTAACTCCGTACGTAGATGAAATTATTGGGGATCATCAGTGCGGTTTTCGGCGTAATAGATCGACTATTGATCAGATTTTTTGTATTCGGCAGATAATGGAGGAAAAATGGGAGTATAAGGGTACAGTGCATCAATTATTCATAGATTTCAAAAAGGCATATGACTCGGTTAAGAGGGAAGTATTATATGATATTCTTATTGAATTTGGTATTCCCAAGAAACTAGTTCGATTAATTAAAATGTGTGTCAGTGAAACATACAGCAGAGTCCGTATAGGTCAGTTTCTATCTGATGCTTTTCCAAGTCACTGCGGGCTAAAGCAGGGAGATGCACTATCACCTTTACTTTTTAACTTCGCTCTAGAATATGCCATTAGGAAAGTTCAGGATAACAGGCAGGGTTTGGAATTGAACGGGTTACATCAGCTTCTTGTCTATGCGGATGACGTGAATATGTTAGGAGAAAATCCACAAACGATTAGGGAAAACACGGAAATTTTACTTGAAGCAAGTAAAGCGATCGGTTTGGAAGTAAATCCCGAAAAGACAAAGTATATGATTATGTCCCGTGACCAGAATATTGTACGAAATGGAAATATAAAAATTGGAGATTTATCCTTCGAAGAGGTGGAAAAATTCAAATATCTTGGAACAACAGCAACAGATATAAATGACACTCGGGAGGAAATTAAACGCAGAATAAATATGGGAAATGCCTGTTATTATTCGGTTTAGAAGCTCTTATCAACCAGTCTGCTGTCGAAAAATCTGAAAGTTAGAATTTATAAGACAGTTATATTACCGGTTGTTCTGTATGGTTGTGAAACTTGGACTCTCACTCTGAGAGAGGAACATAGGTTAAGGGTGTTTGAGAATAAGGAGCTTAGGAAAATATTTGGGGCTAAGCGGGATGAAGTTACAGGAGAATGGAGACAGTTACACAACACAGAACGGCACGCATTGTATTCTTCACCTGACATAATTAGGAACATTAAATCCAGATGTTTGAGATGGGCAGGGCATGTAGCACGTATGGGCGAATCCAGAAATGCATATAGAGTGTTAGTTGGGAGACCGGAGGGGAAAAAGACCTTTAGGGAGACCGAGACGTAGATGGGAGGATAATATTAAAATGGATTTGAGGGAGGTGGGATATGATGATAGAGACTGGATTAATCTTGCACAGGATAGGGACCGCTGGCGGGCTTATGTGAGGGCGGCAATGAACCTTCGGGTTCCTTAAAAGCCACTTGTAAGTAAGTAAGTATAATAATAATAAAATACCGTAATAGTGATAATAATAATAAAATAATAGTGATAATAATAACAATAATAATAATAAAATAATAATAATAGTGACAATAATAATAACAATAATAACATAGTAGCGATAATAATAATAGTGATAATAGTGATAATAATAATAATAATAATAATAATAATAATAATAATAGAATAATAGTGATAATAATAATGATAATAACAATAATAATAATAATAATGATAATAATAACAATAATAATAATAAAATAATAGTGATAATAATAATAATAATAATCATCATCATAATAATAAAATAATAGTGATAATAACAATAATAATATTATTATAGTTCGCACTTACCGGAGGTTATGGAGCTTTCGCTGTACCTCCTCCAGCAAATAAATAAGCAAGAATAAAACCCACAAAATAATTAACAAGTAAAACAACGGACCTTGCTAAAAATTAAGGCCAAATTACAATAAATTAACAAAACTAAAAGCCAAATTCAGACGCCTCAACAGACTCAGCTAGTTTTGACAATGCCTGATTTCTCAGGTCCTTATTCTTGTAATTATTGTTAAACACATTCCACAAACAACTTTCCAATTCATATGCTTCAATCAATCTTCGTCTCTTCGACACTCCATTGTTTTTGGCCGTTATTTACACTGCTTCTCTCGCGAGAGTTTATGAAAAAGTTCAACTGAGTTGAATAATTTAGAGTAGCTATAATGAGAGTTGAGAGCATATGCGAGTTCTCTGTCCAGGGTGTTTACACGGCGAGAGCAGTTTTCAAGGCCGCTCTATTTAGTCTCTCTAATATCTAATTAGAGTCAACGAGATATCTACTCTCAAAACCGTTTACACGGTGATATAGCTCGAACGGAACCTGGTGAAGCTTGACCTTGATGGAGAAACCAGTTCTACGGGCGGTTAGGAGTGGAGGGGGTAACGCTTGTTCAGTCTCGCTTGCATCTCGTCACATGACATCGGTCGGTAGGGGTCGGTAGTCGATCCCACACCACAATACTGTTCTCTCCCGTCAAGTTTCACCAGGTTCCGCACGAGCTATACTAAACTATAATCTCTAGCTCTCTTCTCTAAACTCACGCCGTGTAAATGTAGAGACGCAATTCTGCCGCTCAGAGCGCTGTTCGGTTCTAGATATTCGTAGCAGAAAACTTATTGACATTGACATTTGGGATATTTAAAGGACTCATCGTTGCGTATTAAATGCTTCGTACAATATTTTATGGTCAATAGACGTAAGATCAAAACTTCTACGTCTCAATTATATTAAAATAAATGGTTGTCATTTTTGATATGAAAAGGTATTACATATTATTATAAACTCAGGCACTACCTTCCTGTTGTTCAATTCATACACCATATCTTTTCGAACATAATGAAAGAAACTTAATACATTTTACATGAGCAATGTAGTCTACCCTTTTCATATGTTTATTTATTATTATTATTATTATTATTATTATTATTATTATTATTATTATTATTATTATTATTATTATTCATAATTTATTCTGTTAAGAACAATAAAATAATGTATTTAGGGTACAAACCTGTTGCTAGGAAGCGTAATGTAACCAACAGCCTTTCCTTTATACTAATGGAAATCCTCATAGTTGTGTCTTTTTTGCCAATTACAGGTCCGATGTGTAAGCTCCATGCGTGTTCCGGCGAGATATACAGGGTTTTTCCCACATAGATCTATTTCTCCTCTTCCTTCTTCAATTCAGAAGAATTGCACACTACAGCCGCCGCAAAACGTTGTGTTTCTGCGGTAGTTGTAAACGCACTGACCAGCCTGTTCTTTTCTATACGCTCGCAACACTTTCTCTCACTCTAAACTGTCTGCACCACGTAAACGGTCCGGAGAGTAACATTAGAGTTTAGAATTATATAAATCTCATGAGAGCTCGCTAATGGGTTTAGAGAAGCTACATTCTGTCACCGTGTAAACTCTCCTTTAGAGAGCTCTCCTGATACTTTAGATCTTCTCTCGCTTAAACTGTCGCCGTGTAAACCTAGCATAAGAAATGAAGCTGTACTAGAATAAGAAGGTGAAGAAAGAATGATGCTGAAACTGATCAGGAAGAGGAAAAGGAATTGGCTGGATCACTAACTGAGAAGAAACTGCTACTGAAGGATGCAATGGAACGAATGGTGAATAGAAGAAAAGCTCGGGGCAGAAGAAGATATCAGATGATAGACGACATTAAGATATATGGATCGTATGCGGAGACTAAACGCAAGAGAGAAAAAAGGAAGTAATTGAAGAATGCCGGGTTTGCAGTAAAAGACTTGCCCTTGGACTGGAAACTATGAATGCATGAATTATAATAGTGAATTTATGATTTCATTATATTTTCTCCAAATACACCGTGGTGTTTCAAAATGATGGTAATACATTATAAATAAACATTCATGAGAAATTAACGTGATACACGTCATTTGGTAGTCAGAATCTGAATCTCAATGTCAAGTTTCGGGAAACTTATTATTTCTGTTGTCATGAGAGACATTATTGAAAAATGGTAACTCCACAACTCAATCGTTTTGCACTGTGTAGTTTACGAAAAACAAATTCAGTAAAAACATTACAGATTGTTTAGTTCACATTTCCAAAATGAACACCTACTATACCTTTGGAATCAACGTGCTACCATCCCTGTCTGACCTATCGCTCTTGGCCTCCCATGTCACCAAACTTGACATCATGTGATTTATTTCTCTGGATTTGTGTGAAGGATGCAGTTTATGTGCCACCTCTATCCTAAGAAGTAAGATATGGGATCATTGCATCCATAAACACACACACAGAGATATATATATATATATATATATATATATATATATATATATATATATGTTGGAGAGAGGGTGGCAAGAATTTGACTATCGTGTTGATGTATGCCGTGTAACAAGAGGTTCTTACATTGTGTGTTTATAAAGTGCCAATAAAAACTTTTGAGATTTTCTTAAAGAAATTATATATACTAAAATTAATTACCGTACCATTAATATTTACTTAATAATAATCATATGAAATTGTTGTCATAATTTTGAAACACTTTTGTTGTTTAGCCAACTGTCCGAAGACAGGTTGGAATCTCGTAAGTGACGCAAATGAGACATCACTCATGAGGCAACTAAGCCAATAGATAATGGAGTTGTGAGGCAAGTTCCTTTCCCTCTCCATTGCATACATGGCTGACTAGTAACATATACACTAAACAGACTTCAGATACATATATACAAACAATTGTTCTTCCTTTGACACTATGCATTCCTAATACTATACCACACAAGATTCTGAGTTTCCTTGATGAATTTACTTGGAACTAACGTTGTTCGTAATTTTATCGGTAATCTCATAACATCTCGTGGTAACAAAGCATGTCATTACTACCCCTATCAAATATACGAGTACTTTTATCAATTTCACTATGCTGCCATCTAGCCACTGCATAAGAAGTCAAGTTATAACTCTCATTTGTATGGTGCAACTATACTTCCATCTAGCGGTCGTTTCCAATCGACGGTGGCGATCCTGGTGGTTGTTCTCTTCCACATATTACCGATTTTAACATGGGGATGGCCAATCTGTTTTATATGTGATCAGGGATACTAATAAAACAGCCTGTCTAAAGTCTTAGTAAAAGCTGCAAATACTTATTTAAATATAAAAGTACTGCGAGCTCCTCCACTGATATTAAAACTAATATAATTAATAACTTTCTTAATTATATAGTGTAAATAACTCCTAAGCTATACACTTTAAAAGAAAACATATTAGAACATTCTATTGAAATCAAAATGCTGTAGAATATCACATTAACTGAACCGTAAAACTATGTAGTTTTTATATAGACCATCAAAGTTTCTTCAAAGAGATTTTCGTTTAACTGCAAAAATTATTCACTGTAAATAAAAGCATTCCTATGTGTGGGCCATACAGATGTTGGAATCTTTTCATATATTGAATCTTCACGTCACAAAATTCGTCTGTGATAGTTAATCCGTGTCTTCGTCAGTTGTGTGTGACTACAAAATAAGTGCTAATAATAGGTTCACAGGCCATGCTGTCGAGGTACCGGGTTGTGAATCCCGGTTGAGGCGACTAATAGGCATTTAGCAGACTGGAGACTGGTGCTGCTCTTAACGGAACATTAGTTAACTAATTAATGCTTCCTCCTCGTCACAGTGAGTGACTGTCACCCCCAACCCTCGCAGTGAAACGAACACACGTGTGAACCGTTCACACCACGTGGATCGCGAACCACGCTCGCAGAACAAGTTCAAAAAGTACCAGTGCCTCCTGAAACAAGCGATTATAATTGTATATCCAATAGTATAATTTCATGGAAAAAATTATTTCGAGACCGGGTATCGAACCCGGGACCTTTGGATGAGCGCCCCAACGCTCTACTAACTGAGCTACTCAGGAACTATAACCGACACAGGCGACGAGAGCAGGGCGAGGCGCTGGTGACTATATTCCTCGCTGTACTCAATTTAAATCTACTATTTTGGTACTTACTTACTGCATATTGTCATAACAGTATCGCAAAACAAAGATTAAAATATGGAAAATGTGGGTCCAAATATTCAGGAAACTTACTAAGCCATGAACTAAAATAAGAAATTGCAACTAAGATGATTGCCATAAAATAATAATAATAATAATAATAATAATAATAATAATAATAATAATAATAACAACAATAACAATAATAATAATAATAATAATAATAATAATAGCATACTATAAAGCATTTCCTAATAGTTATTGAGTTACTAAATTAAAATGATACAGGCTAGTTTATTTATATTATATGAAACTAAGCCATGAACTAAAATGAGAAATTGCAACTAAGGTGATTGCCATAAAATAGTAGTAATAATAATAATAATAATAATAATAATAATAATAATAATAATAATAGCAAATGCCTTACTATAATGCATGTCCTAATAGTCATTGAGTTATTAAATTAAAATGATACAGGCTAGTTTATTTATATTATATGAAACTAAGCCATGAACTAAAATAAGAAACTGCAACTAAGATGATTGCCATAAAATAGTAGTAGTAGTAGTAGTAGTAGTAGTAGTAGTAGTAGTAGTAGTAGTAGTAGTAGTAATAATAATAATAATAATAATAATAATAATAATAATAATAATAATAATAATAATAATAGCAAATACCTTACTATAATGCATTTCCTAATAGTTATTGAGTTATTAAAAATTTAAATGATACAGGCTAGTTTATTTATATTATATGAAGGGTTCAGAGCCATAGTGGGCCAAGCGTCATTTATTAATAACATAGAAAACAAGTGAATACCATAGTTTAATGAAGAATGACATATAATTTAGTTTTAATGTGCATACTTTATATTACTTGCTATTATGTTTCATTAAGTTACGGTAATATTTAATTTTAACCCCTCTTTTATCCATTTTTAATATGTGGCGCTTGACCCACTATGGATATGAACCCTCCATATTATAGTAGTTATGTTAATTAGCTCACACCCGAAAGAGCCAAAACTTGTGCTCGGGAGCGTTCTTGGAAAGGTGAAAGTAAACATAGGCCTAATACTAAAACAATATAAATAAGATACATTTTAAAATGAAATAAGATTAATTATAATATAAAAGTGTAGGCAATATTATTCGTAAGAGACAATTTTTATGATAGGGAAAAGTTAGCAAAAATCATTACCGGGATTTATTCATTACCATTCAAAAATCAAAATTATGGGTCCATAATTATTAATAAAATAATATTAACAATCCCAAGTTTAGTCAAGAATGACTCACTTGTGCTTAGTTAGTACGCACTGATATTATAATGGCGGTAAATGTTGTGAAACGTTTTAAAGTAGTATGGAGTAATTCCTGTGTATCTGATAAAACATAGTATTAAAAGATTGAGAAAATTTAAGATACCGTAGCTATTTCAAATAATTATATACAAATGGTGAAGCCCAGCATCGTCATAAATTAGGAAGCTGCAACGAGTAGTGAAATCCCGTTTCGTACGCCAGCAATGACGGCTGGGGACATCAGTGCTAACAACACGTTACCCAGTAGTGATTGAATGATCGTTTACTTCTGCTAAAGCATATGAACATGACGTTCTAGTCCCTTCATAGACTGTCAGGTACGGATTAAATAAAATATCTTTGAGCATGTACAGGATTTCGGCAATGGAGATTTTTTGATTTCGTGTTTCACATATTTTCGCGAAATGTGTGTAATGGAAAGTATGTAGGCCTATCATTTAATAAGAATCTTTCTTCATATAATTTTATTAATTCTATAATTTTTAGTTAAAATCATGAGTTTTTAACCGTGGTGGTATCAAAGTGTTATATCGGAGTAATGATAGAACGACAAATAAATAGTAAAACTAAGCAATAGAAGTGAAGCCTCGAAGGTTTGTTCCCCACAGAACCCTAGACAGTTACTAAGAAGTTTCCGAAAATCAAGAAATACTCCAAAGGTACAAAGAGAAGTCTCACGGATATTACTACAGTTAGCATCTCTGTTAATTACTAGTCTAACGCGTCTCCTTGTAAGAAGATGATTAATTCCGACGTTGCTATGGCAACTCGATGGGAGTGATCACGGCCCGTTGGACATAGTAATTCTGTTATAAAGCGACTGCGTTATTGTAAGAATGAACATCAAAACATGCGTTCATGTACGGCTAAATAATGAGTCTAGTTATAAACCACCCAACATGAGAGAAATCTCGCAGACAAGCCAATAGCTCGCACATAATTTGTCTAAATTTATAACGGAGTTTCTATTCTCAGGCCTCTAATCGATCTGGCCTTCACGGCCTATTGCCTCCCATTTTTATACCCTGCTTCCTGTTTTTCATTAGAGAACTCTTACATTCTCACGAGACGTTCGCTAAGCAAGAGAAATTGGTGAGATGGATAATTTCCCTGCGTCAGAGATATTTTACGTGCCATAAATCTGCTATACATTCTATTCGAAAAAAGTCATGTTAAGGGTTTTTATCGATACTTAAATTAGGTCGCCCTCGGCAGGGTTTAAAACTGCATGCTTGCATACAGGGGCAACTAATACTGTGCCATGACCAGGCTTCGAGACTTCGGACCCAATAGAGCAGTTCAGTGGGAAATCCGCATAACGGCGTACTGAGTATAGTGGTAAAGCATATAGTGGTGGGGGTACTGTAGAATAAATGCCAACAAATACGCAAAGGAAAACGCTCTGGATTTGAAGGTTTTGATGAATAATTTGGTTTCCATACAAACTGTGTCTGAAACTATTACACGGTTAGAGAAGTCAGAGCAAGAGATGCCGGAAGCCCTCAAATTAATTTAGAAAATGATGCAGAGAATTAATGAGACATCAAGTACACCAGTTACTGAACGTGTAAAACAGAAGTGGAAATCAATTTTAAGTAAAAATAACGGATATGAAACATTGTCTAACATAAACAGTAAATTAGTGGACATAGAGTCACCCAGGAATAAAGGACTGTCTCTTAGAGACTGCAATGATGTTAGGTTTTTTTCGTTTTGCTCCTATCACATCATGCGACGTAGAGCGCAGCTTTCTACAGTACAAACTTTGGCAGATAATCGAAAAATATTTACGTTTGAGACAATGAGAATGTATCTTGTAGTAGGTACATTGCAATTCGGTACTGTAACTGCACTTCTTAAGGCGACCAATAGGATAAATGAAAAAATTAAAATTGCTGCATGCTTATTTCCACCATTAAAACTGTGTGTAATTAAACACAAATGCTTATAAAAGACACGAGAATAAATGATTTTCACATTCTTTTGACATTGCCATTGTTAATGTATATTTACTTTCAGAATGTACATATGTGTGTTTCCACATACTACCGTAGTCTACTCTAAATAGCAACGTTGTTACCTCAACACATCTCTATCTACCTGCAGCGAGTCAACAACCTATAGTGCATGCACAGTAAACTTATTGTATCGGGTCCAAAGTCTCGAAGCCTGGCCATGACTAAAGATGAATTTAACTACTCAAAAATGAAGTTACAGAAACTCAGACTGAATAGTTGAGTAGCCAAGCTATCCCTTTGGTTTTTCTCCCCCGGTCTAATTTCACTGTTCTCTCTTGAACGGAAAACATGAATTTCTTTAGTGCAAAATAGGAAACAGTTTCGAAAACACCAGTAACTTTAATATATTCTAACCACACTAACTAATATGCAAATGAAGACATTATTACACAAACAGCCCTAGTCATTTTTAATGAAACTGAGTTAAGGACACATTTGCTACTATTTCAAATGTTTATAGACTCCAAAAATGGCACATGTCAGATGCAATAGCCACAAGGATAAACACCAGTTGTACGGAAACAGCTGACATGTGTTGTTCTATTTATTTTTATTGTTCTCCTGAAAAATAGCAATTTTGGCAAGGGTTGTTTTTGTAATAACGCCTTCAAATAAAAGTACAACTTCGATTATAACTTTGGAATATAATATATGCTTTCACCCTGTTAATTAACTAAGTTATCTTATTGACTAATTTCAGCCGGAGGGCTGTCATCAGAACAAGGTAATCTAGTTAATTAACACGTGAAAGCATATACAAGGTAACCTAGTGAAAGCATATAATATATGTTTTATATTTCGAAGTGACATAGTGTTAAACGTTGTGTAATCCATATGTATAATTCGATTATAAGTTTTAATGGACGGGACAAGGTGAACGGTTAATCGAAGAAACGGATAATCCGAGTATTACCCACTTTAATAGACTTAAATCTATTTAGCGCAATATAAGATGCTTTAAAAAGTTGGTTTCTTTGTTCTGCACATTCCCGCGGTGAATTTTCATATCTATTCTAAGTTTGACAATTACAAATACATATACGAGCAAGGGGGTGCAAAGTGCAAATTTTTATGATTATTAAACTTACAGGATGTATTTGCGATATTGGCCAACAAACGTTTCAGAACCAATCAACCAATCACAGTTGCGTTTCTTGATAAGACGCTTCCTTACAAAGCGCCTCGTACAATACTGGACATGTAATCGCATTGGTATACAGTGATTACGTCATCACTCTGCTATCCATCCCACTGCTATTCCCTCTACCTCCAGCTCAGTCCAGTCCACTTTTGTGTTAGTCATAGAAAATCAAGAAATACCAACAAAATTTAACTCTGAAAATTTGAAAACTTTTCCCTTTATATCTACACATCTCAAGTGGCTTGACAAGACGCCAGAAACCCAACTCTGAGTGCACACAAACTCTGTGTGACTTGAATTGTGGTTTTCTGTTAACGTACCTACAGTGACGTATATATTATGCAAATCTGGCTTTCAGGTAAAGCTCCGTGTGAAGCAGACTTGAATAATTTGGGACGGTGTCGGGTGTAGTTCCTGGGTAGCTCAGTCGGTAGAGCATGCGTGAGCTAAGCGAAGGGTCCCGGGATCGATACCCTGCCCCGGAACAATTTTTCAATTCACACAGAATTTGTTTGCACTCAAAGTCGGGTTTCTGGCGTCTTGTCAGCCCACTTGAGGTGTGTGGATATAAAGGGAAAAGTTTGGACGGCGTCGGGTGTAGTTCCTGGATGCCTCAGTTGGTAGAGCATTCGTGCGCTAAGCGAAGGGTTTCGGAATCGATACCCAGGCCCGAAACAATTTTTCCCTTGAAATTACTCAAAAGTACTGTTTGACTGCTTCTACCGACAATGAACAGTCTTTTATATCTGTGCTTACAGGTTGTTCTAAATTGAAGTTATAATGCTCAAGACAATAACTAGATATATTTTGAGTTGAGTTATTTTCACTTTGGAACAACAGAGAGCGAATTTTGCTTCAAAACAACTTTTGCGGGTGTCTAAATTGATTTTAAATGACATAGCATTAAACAATAATTGAATCATTCACCCGAACAACGTTGTAACTAGCAGTTTTGTTGATTATTAGTTAAAGATGGAATTAAGTTATGTCTGTCCTTCTGCATGCAATGGGAAACTTTGTTTTTGCCTAAATCAAATGTTTTCACCATTACAGATATTTAAAAACTACTGTTTAGTAGACCAACATTATAATTTGTACAATTATGTTACTCTCCTATAAAATTTACTTTTTGTTGGTTACAACTTTGTTCGAGGGAGTGATTCAATCATTACTGTGCTTTAAATACAAGGTAAATTTGTCAAGTGATGTTCACAAAACTTTCCCTTCTTAAGTTCCTCGCTACGCCACTGATGCCATACTAATAAATTAAATTTTGAAAAAATCCATTTAAAAATTAGAAGTAAAATGTATACGAGTACATACGCTTTTCTTTGAAATTTTCTAATGACTTCTTCATCCCATCCACTTTCAGTTACTAAGGTAGGTGTCCCTGATATGGCCATGCTAAGGTTTGAGAATTTTTCTAGCCGCCATTTTGAAAAAAAATGTAAACCAATTTTTTCTTACTCGTTCTCAGTCTAATGGACTTTCTTAAAACAATTTCCTTCCCCATAAAAATAGATTTAATTGTCCAAAAAGTCCCAAATTCGAAAAGTCTACCTAGTGGCCATATCAGGAACATGTGCACATGATATGGCCACCCTTGTTCCATGTTCTACAAATCGTCATTGTTTTCAGTTTGATAGCGCAGTTGTGCTAAAATTAAATAATTTTGGTGTAAAATGAATAAATATGACACTTAATAATCTTTTCTGTAATTAAAAAGTGTAGTCAAAACGGGTATTTCCATAAAAAATTAAGTTTTTTTCTTAAAATACAAAACTTTTGCGTAATCCCAGCTATAAGGCATGTAAATTTGTCAGGTGAAAAAAAAAAGTGAAATGAACTTGATATGGCCATTGGTGCATTTGACATGACCGTATCAGGACCAGGTAAGCTTTCACGAAAATCGTTTGATTATGAACAACTCGTAAAAGATACGCGATCGAAGACAACACCAATCAAAAGAACATTAAAAACTGAACGGAATACGTTGGTTTTCATGTAACAAGTATTTGAAAAACATGCATAAAACAAAGGAGACTTACCAGAGAAAAATAAGAAGAGGTCACATGAAAACCGCAAAACAGGCAACTGACGCCATATTGCTCAACCTGACTGGATGGAAAACGATCAAGTGAATACCAGGATGTCCTTTCACTGGATGCTGCTGCAATTGAGCGGATTTTTTGGTTAACTAACTCACACTAGGTGAGTGGACATATCAAGAATATGGCCATAACAGGAGCACCCACCTTAAATTAATATCTAATTTAATTGTTTTCATACTTCTATTATATACTAATCCTATATTATTGAGTCGGGCATCCATACCTCTTACCACCTGAAAATTCGACTTTTCAAACGTCATGGATTCTATTTTCCATTAGTACTGCAAAAAGAAAACCAACACCCGTGCTTCATTGCGCGACCTTCGTATGTGATTTGAGGGGGTTTATCCTATCTAGAGAGGGCGCCTTAACCTTATGAAACCTGCCTGACAGTAATAGTGTCTCAAGTGTCGTAAAAACTGCACATAAAATAGCGCGAGACAGTTTACGGTCGATAAAGGAGCGTCCTATTATGAGGATATTGCTGCTGCGTCATAATGTTAATCCTGCCACAATGTGTCACCATGCAGACGGCTGCCAAGGTTACCGCCGCGTGTAGTTCTCTGGTGTTCTTTTCCACGAGATAGTTAGGGTTTTTACTACTGAAACCTGGAATTGCTCTTATGATCAGATGACAGTTCCCAACTAAAGGACATCCGAGTTAGGTTTTATCTATGCCCAGGACACTCTTGCGAGCTCTACCACGTGCATCGCAATACGTCTATTATGGGTTCAGAATTTACATATGAGCTATTCCATCTCAAATCGACCGAAATATAGAAGAAATCGACCTTACAATTTCTAAATACCATGAAACGTTTTTTCTACGTAGAGAACTGTGATACAATGCTTTGTGCAAAGTTTGAGGCATCAGAACTTCATAGTGTTTAAATTAAAAATATTTAAATTTATCGTATTTTCATAAAATTAGCAACTTTAAACTGTTGTAGCTCCGAAACCCTTTCACCCAATGATCAAAATCATGGTTTATTTTGATGCTGAGAAACTAAAGTTAATATTGACATATAAATAGATTTTCTTACTTTTTATGGAAATGGAGAAATTTAGATTTTTCTTCATTAAGACGCCTTTGCCTAGGAAAAGATATTTTTAAAATATATGGTTAGATTCCGCACTGAAAGTACAAATAAACACATATTTTTTACTGGTGCACCGTTGGTAATAAAGTATTGGAAATATCAAATAAAGAAAATAAATAGTACGCGCGTGACGTAACCAGCTGACTGTGAGGCAGGAGCTAGCCGAGACAAGCAAGGCCAGGAGACAAACACGTGATGTTTCGTCTAGTAGCGCATAGCTGGGCTAGCTTTATCACAAGTTTTCATAAACACAAGAGTAAAATGACGCCCAATGCTCTCTTATCTTCATCTCTCGGCCAGTGCATGCGGTACTGCGTCGTTCAAGTCAAGGCGTGTGAAAATAATTTATTTAATACCCTCGAAACTTATTGCCGAGCCACTAAGAAAACAATGCCGAATCCCTCTTAATAATGCATTGTTTTTTTTTTCAATATATATATATATATATATATATATATATATATATATATATTTACATTTTTACAAATGGGCAAAAAGTCTAAAAGTAAGTAAAATCAGATTATCTGTCTCTCTGTATACAATAAAAATAAGGATTACTTCTTAACATAACCTACCAAATGTCAACTTCAAAATGAGCTCCCGTTCAATGTTCTGCAGTAAAGGGTTCCAGAGTTCTGAGTGCTGAAAGAGGCTTGTTTTTATAAAATACGTTAAATTTGTCGCTCAACAATAAGAAAACCGTTTGACTTTCGATAGTATATTTTTGCAAATGCACTCTCCTCAGCATCTTGTATAAATAGGGAAAAAAATTAGAGTATTAAAAAAATGCGAGCTTTTTTACTGATCGATTTCATATGAAATAGCCCAGACATATCTTTATTTTCTTATGTGAAATTTGGCATTACTGCAACATAACATCCAGCACAACAACGAAGAAGATAAGACAACAGAGTCAACGCCCACAAGACGTCGGGGTCTGCCTGTTCATCACGTTTCCTAGTAACGGCTTACGGCTAATAAACACTCAACTATTTCGGCGATAGATGACAGATAAAAGATACACAGCTGCCAACCTGAGCGCTGTACTGGCATCATGGAGCCCACTCCTCCCACAGGATCTCATAACCAGAGATAAGATTCTCTTGGGAGTTCGGTAAATACGGAACAGAAATGAGTGCAATTTTTTAGATTTAACAACAGAAGTATATTTCACAGAATATTAAAGAGTTTCGTTATAAATCCAATTCATTTTTCGTAATTCCAACATTGCTCATAGGTAACTTTTCTTTCCAAGCCACATGTCTTGTGTCACGACGTTATATGCATTTAACTGAGCTCTCTTAGAGAGAACATGCTGCCAAGCCTACCTCTCACTCTGATTACAGGAAAAGCGTTGTTATTAAGTTGACATTCGACTCACGACTAACAACTATCACCGCAATGGAGTGGATTCCTTGTATGAGTGATACGATGTGTGAGAGATTCTAAAATTTTTCTCAGGAATGTTTTCAGTCCGATTTTGATAAGTAGACTACGCTAACTTAGATTAAGTGGACTAGGTATTTATTTTTAACTTATTTCATTATAAGTAACTGCTTATATTAATTTTCGGTTAAGACGAAACGTTACTGAAATTTATAAAAATCCGCAATTTTTTAGTTAGAGAGTTGGAATTTTTACTGAATATGCATATCAATATCATAACCATACTTTTTAAATTGCAATCTTTTCTCATAAACACTTAAAAATTTAAACTTATTTTGTTTTTTTTTTATTTTCTTAGTGAAAATTCTATTTCTAAAAATTATTTTTTTAAATCTGCAATGGAGCATTAGTAATGTCCAACTCTAATTTATTTATTTGTAAAAAAATATTTTTTTTTTCAGTGTTCAAACGTTAATAAATAAATAATATTGCTTTGTGTGTAATTCTCTAGCAATAAAACTATTCTGAATACAGCCAATCAAATGATCCATTTCACAACAGAGATATTAATGAATAAGTATGCCAAGTTTCATCACTCTAGCTTTAACCACTGAGAAAAAAAAATGAATAGTTGTCATCGAAAACATAGAAATTTATTTTTGAGATAATTATATTTAAAGTTTTGGTTTCACATAACTCTTACATTAACACAACTTATACCAATTATACAAAAGTTTACTTATAATTAAGATATTGATTTTGGAATATATATTATATGTCTTTCTCGTGTTAAATTTTCCTGTGCCTGGTTAAAATATTTCGGCCTGCTATTGGCCTTCTTCAGAACTGGTTGTTGCAGGTCATGGCGCCTTTTGTTTTATTTCCTGTGGGGGTGTGTTTGTGTAGTGTAATATGGAGTGTTAACCAGGTACAGTAAAATTTAACACGAGAAAGACATATAATACATATTCCGAAGTGGTATAGTGTTAAAAGTTGTGTAATAAAGATGTATAAGATATTGAGATAAAATGTTCATGAAACCGTACATTTTTAGCGCGAAAAAGAATTATAAATTTTGTCAAAATTCGACTATTTTCAATAGCGCATCGCCTTAATAACAAGTACCTTAAATGTTAACTTTGTATATAAAATTGTCTTCCGAATTCGTTAAAGAACTATGAGAGAAATTATGCACCTTATGGTGGAAATGAAGCATAGGTCCTATTTCGCAAAAGTACATGATTATAAATTACTACTGAAAATTATTATAAAGTATGGAGTTATAGCTTTCTGTTTCACAAAACTATGTAGCTATAACATTATACAGTATTAGTAAATGTGTTGTACAAGTGATGTCATAATGATGACGTATATAAAGGCTACTTGCATTACTACCTTACGCCTATTATAAGGTGATGTTCATCTCCCTTTTCGAATATCACATTTAAGAAACTGGGCCAAAAAAGTATTGTTACTAAAATGTTTTTCTAAACTCTGTTACCATATTTCCTTTCAATCGTGATAGTTTATAGTGTATTTTGTAATATATTGTGAGAAACGTTTCATCTCAAAACAATCACAATTTTTGACTTCATATAGATTTCATATTAATTACCATTCGTTAACGCACTGCGCTAGCAACAATCTTCCGTTTTTATGTATCTATGGCACTTAACCTAAAATGTTCACTATACTCGAATTCTGTTTTAAATTGAATATTTATTCTTCCTTTACAAACTCTATGATTTTCATTAGCTATCACCCCCTTCACTTCCACTGGTATACGACCACATATTTCATAAATTACATGTTGATAATACTAATAAAATTTTTAAGATACTCTTGTATTAACAATAATAGTTTCCTTTCACTGGTAGAGAAAACTGTACAATTGTATATATATTAACTGATACTAATAGTTTTGTAGAACAGAAAAGTAGTAATTTCACTTGTAATTTGTAAACATGGAGCAATAAAGTACAACTGTACACCCTACGTTTGTGGAACACAATCCTAATAATTTCTGTAGAATAGGGCCCTGATAGTACCAAGTCAAGAAACTTCCGTATCTTATTCAATCAATGCGATCGGTCAATAAGTCGACATTTAAAGCTAACATTGTGACTATGCTGACAGCTATACTTGAAAAGGGCAATGTACACTAAAGAACATTAACGCAAAGACGAAGTAGAAAGATTCTAAACAACTGATCTAAACTCCTCTTCCTAAGGAAAGACGCCTTAAGGATGTGCAAACAGCTTCACGTAAAAACGAACATTCCCACATTACTGCGATATCACTTAACGGCTGGCCTGAGAATCTCATTCCATCGTTATTAATTTCCAACTTAAAGTAGTCATGGCAACCACAAAATTAAATGTCATAAGGTTTGCAGATCAGACTCCGTATAGACTTAAGAATGAAATATCTTCACGTATTAAGCTCTCTAATAAATAAAAGAGCATCGTCACCATAGCGACGCTAAGAAGGCAATTTAGAGCAAGGTATCGTATCAAATATCCATAATTTTATGGCGGCAGAGAGAATAGAGTCTTCCTCATTCTTTACGTCCTTATTTGCTCTTATTCTTCTAAATATCCAAATAGAAAAAGGGGAAAAGGGACAAGGAGGAAGGAAAGATAAAACATTAAATCAACAAGTATTACAAAGAGTTTAAGAACATAAAGAAACTATTAAGTTCCACTAGCGCCTGGCAGAGACTGCAAATGGCGCGGCATCACGTTCGTTATAATGCGCCCATAAAGAAGGAGTCAGCCCATCCCGGGTAAGTGCAGCCCGGCAATAACCTATTATTTTCAGTTTCTGATATGTTCAGAAGGGCTAGCAGTAATAATAAAAGCAAGCTATCATCCGTCGCTGGAATATTGCTGCGAAGTACAGGTGTAGCAAAAGAAAAGCAACATCTTTCATGTTGTAAGAACCGCATGCAAATGCAGTAAAATTATTTTATGTTACATTTTTATTAAAATACATTATACGAATTATAGATTAGCTAGTAAATATTTTCTTCCATTTCAAGATAATTAATTCTGAAATTTCAATTGCCATTTGTATGAAAAATCTGCCCTTTAAAGTTTTGTATTTCGTAATAACTTGTGTTGTAACCTTGGTTAAATATTCATTGTGAATACAGGTACAGTCTAGTAGTGGCAAAAAAAACCGATTTCTGGTAAAATTCATGTTCTGGGAATCCTTCTTCTTCTTCTTCTTCTTCTTCTTCTTCTTCTTCTGCCTTTCCAAGGATTGGGGTTAATCCCCTTCCGCGCCAAAGACATTTATTCTTGAAACTGGTCTTTCCATCTGGTTCTCGGCCGTCCTATATCTTGTCTTCCATTTGGTTTATAAAAGAAAGCTTGCTGCGGTAGTCTGTCAGGGGACATTCGGTTGACATGCTCTTGCCAGTTCTTTTGGTATTGAATTGCCTCTTGCACTATACTACTTCTTATACCAGTGCCGTTCTTATGTCTGCACTTCTCACTCTAGAGATACTCCTAATAGCCGTCTCAAAAATCTCATTTCTGAGCTTTCAATTTTACTTTTGTCTTTTTTCCTCATTATCCAGGTTTCACTACTATAAAGTAACATCGGTTTCGATACTATATTATGCAATCTGAGTTTGACCTCCTTCCTCATTGAATTTCCTAAGTATCTGTTAATACATCTATTTATTGAATTATATTTTATTACATTGTTGTCAAGATCTTGGTACAAATTATATACGGATAGGTCGCATCCCAGGTATTTAAAAGTATTCACCTGTTCTATTAACTGGGAATAATAAGTTAATCAAGTAGTAAAATATCGCTGCAATCGAAAAGTATTGGGAATAAATTTGAATAAGGAACAAAAAAAAAAGTTTCCTTCCCAGGCAGGATTCGAACCACGGAAGTCTTAGTTACCAGTCTATCGTGCTCTGCAGTGAACAAGGCTCTGAAATCAGCTACAAGGATCGGTCCGGGTTTTTTTTTTGCCATTACTGTACATTCAAATTGCAATTCTTAATAAACAAAAGCCAAAAATCGATTTCCTTTCGGCTTATATTTACATAGCAAAAAAGTGAATTGTTATCAACAAGTCTGTATGTATTTTTTATTTCAGAACAATGATATTATAATTGATATTTGGCGGCCTGATAGCTCAGTTGGCACCACAGCAACTGGCAACAGATTGCAAGGTCCTGGGTTCAATTCCGGGTGACCACGGAATTTTCTTGTAGTCAAAACTTTCATAATGTTCCTGAGGTCACCCATTCTCCTATCTCCATTGAATACCGGGCCTTTCCTCGAGGTAAAAGGCGGTCGGAGCGTAGTACCAACCCGTCACCACATTTTAGTGCCGAGATCAAGAAAGCCTGGAGCTTTACCTACATACACACAAGTGCTTTCATGGCATAAGTTAAATAGGGGATACCTTTGAAATAATAAAATTTATACCGGTTCATGAAATTTTACGTATAGTGACATTACAATTCCAAAAATGTTATCAAAAAGATTTTTATTTGTTTCATATATCCATAACAAGCTGCATTAGATTTGATGTTTGAAATATTGCCTATATTATTTTATGCATTTCAACAACGACCTAACCTGTGAACATATTTGTCTTCGGTTGTTATAAATTTCCAGAACAGCTTGTGCTGTATGTTTAATGCCTTCCCTGCACTGATAAATTTCATTCCAGTTTAATTTTTATCAAAAGAATATGAATCTACCGAGCGGGCTAGCGGCGTGGTAGAGGGCTGGCCTCGCATTCGGGAGGTCCGGGGTTCGATCCCAGGGGCCGGCAATCCTAACTGAGGTTTTTCATGGTTTCCTCAGTTATTTCCAGGCAAATGCCGGGATTGTACCTCTTGAAAGTCCGGCCATGGACGGCGATCCTTCCCTTAATCCTTTCATATGTATGAGTGAATGCTGTGTAACGTCTTAAATGTTTGTGTTGTATCGGAGGTGGCCCTGGCACTGAGCTGATCCCTCATCCGGGGAGGCCCTCCATGTCCTTGTGTGGTCAAAAAAGTATGTATGTGATCCATAGATTAATTCCTCTCCCGACAGGTCTCGGATCTGTAAGGCCCGGGTGGTGTGGGTCGTGTAAATGAACCTAAAACGGAGAGGTTAAATTATGGGAAAGAAGGCGAAGAAGAATATGAATCTGTTTGACATATTCCTGACAATAGGCCTAAGTATCACGGCCACTACTACAGCCCAGTTTAAATATTTACCGGTATTTCTAACGCAATCGTAGCTTACAGGCACTTCTATGTTCCAATAGGACTGCTACAAAACAACTTCCGTTAAAAATAGAACGCTTGCCAAAAGTTTAAAGTTTCAAATTATTTCATGTTTTCATGTATTATTTAAATTTTACTGTTTCTTTTATTAGTGTTTTTCAAATGTATTATATGTTTTTCAATGTATTCTGACGAAGCCTAAAACTGTATGTCTAATAGCCAAAATAAATTGAATTGAAAAGAAATCTGAAAATCTGTTTAATATAAGCCTGTTTTCATGAAAACATGATTTTTAAATTGCCGAATTCAATTATGTGTTTATTTATCACCATCATCATCATCATCACCATCACTACTATCACTATCACCACTAGTAAAGCTAAAGAATCCATAAGACTATGATATGCTACTGCCACGTAACGATCAGAAAATCGATGCTGTCGCAGATATAGAGTGCAGGCATATGTACGGGTATTTTCACTGCCGCTGCGGACCGTATGGAAAACAGATAGAATGCAGCTCAGTCAAGAGGAATGTAACAGTCTCCGATTAAACCGAGAATTTAACAACGATATTGGTTGTGAAAAGCAAGTGTCACAATCGACGTGTATAAATTCTTACATATTTTTAGAGATCGGTGCATCTCCTGCGAAGAACACACTATCTTCCAAATGCATGGCTGTATTCTTTGGAGGTCTGCAAAACAGAGCAGTGAAGAATGACATCGCGATCGATGGAATATTTAGTATTTAACCTGGTAGAGATAAGGCCGTCAGGCCTTCTCTGCCCCTCTATCAGGGGATTGCAACTATAATATGAACAATAAAATTACAATTAACATTAAATTTACAATTACAATTACAATAAAAATTAAAATACGACAAGATTACCTGATTAATGAAAGCTAGACATTTTATCATCGAAGTTAAGAACAAAGAATATTTTTGTATTTACTGAATTACAAATTAAACCTACAATAACAAAAATCTATAGTAATGAAATTACCGGATATTGAAATATTTTGTGATAGATTAAGAGAAACCATGTCTGAACGAGTCTCAATTACTGGCCAAGTGCCTAGTAAGTTTGCGTTTGAATTCAATTTTATTTCGACAGTCCCTGATGCTAGCAGGTAACGAATTCCAGAGTCTTGGCAGGGCTATTGTGAAAGAGGATGAGTATGAGGAGGTGCGATGGGATGGTATTGTTAGTATTGTTTCATGGCGAGAGCATGTGTTCAGATTGTGGTGGGAAGAAAGGTAAGTGAAGCGAGACGACAGGTACGAAGGAATAGAAGAGTTCAAGATTTCGAAGAGAAGGAGAAGTGAATGTAAATTTATTTTCTTATCTAGTTTAAGCCAACCTATTGTTTCCAGGGTTGGGGTAATATGATCATATTTACGAACATTGCTTACAAAACGTACACACAATATTGTTAGATGAATTGAAATACGAGTATGTTAATAAATTCTGCCACCACACGCATTCCCAGTTGGGCTATAACTCGCATATACAACATGAAAAGAGGAAGTTTTAGCTCTTCAGAAAACAAACTAACAATCTAAAATGCGATTACACGGTTTACAGAACTCACATAACATATTCATTAGTTCTTCAATGCTTCACCACAATTTCGCGCTCTACAAGAAGAAGAAGAAGTAGAAGAAGAAGAAGAAGAAGAAGAAGAAGAAGAAGCCACTCTAGAGGGTGTCATGCCACTTTTCGGGGGATGAAGTACAATGGCTGCTGACTCACCCTCTAGAAGGGGACCGTTATGGCATCTCAAGTCAGGGCATTAGCCGAGAAGTGATTCCTTCGCAGACAATCAACAACACACAGCGACTATTAGGGCAAATTTCGAAACCTCCCTCGCCATGAAAAAAAAATGCCAGCTCCATAAACGATGATACAACCCAGATACAGCGGAAATGAAGTTGCAAGTGTCTTATTCATTTGATACGAACGATATATGAGACATGTAAAGTACATGTAATTACAAAAACTATACAGGTAACTAGTCAAAATCCTAAGGACGGTGATGACAAGGAAATTGCAAGAAACCTGTCTCACGTCGCCTTGTTTTATAAGTGTGCATCAATGATATAAAAACAACAACAACATTTTGTACTCTTATCAATTCAACTCATATCACAGTTACAACAGTAGCAAGTTGAATTCATATCACTAGTATAGTAACAGAATGTTGCATTTAGGTCACTGATATAACGAAAATGAATCAATTCAACTCATATCCACAGTTATAATAGCAGTAATTTGATCACGTATCACTGTTACAACATCAGCATGTAGTACTCATGTCACCGTCATATCAGCATGTTGCATTCAGATCACTGATATAACAATAAAAATGTCTACTCATATCACAACTGCAACAAAAGGAAGTTGAAATCATATCATTATTATAACATCAACATATTACACTCAATCGCTGATATGAGAAGAGAAATTTGGACTGATATTATAGATATAACAGCTGAAATTTGTACACAATTCACTGTTATAATATCAGCATGTTGCACTTATATAAAATTAATAATAATAATAATAATAATAATAATAATAATAATAATAATAATCCGTGGCGCTACAGCCCACGAAGGGCCAAGACCGACCAGCCGGCTGCTGGCCTCACGGCCACATGCCGAAGCAGAGGTGGACGATCATCCAACCAGAATGGAGGTATCGTGTGGTTAGCACGATAAGCCCCCCAGCCGTTATAGCTGGTTTGCGTAACCAGATTTCGCTACCTATCGTTGCTCCCCAAGTGCATCACGATGCTGGGTGGGCACCGGTCCCATACACTGGCCGAAATTTCATGAGAAAATTTCTTCCTCCACGAGGACTCGAAACAGGGCGCATTCCGTAACGCGAGTCCCAGGCAGGATGCCTTAGACCACGACGCCACGGCGCGGGACTATATAAAATTAGTGTTATATCAGCGTGCCTGAGTAAAACCCAGGAAAGGGGAAAGGATCGTAACTTTAGGTATTTTTGGTTGCCTTTCACAAATAATATAAGTACCATGATAATTATAACAATTTAATATTAACAAACTGAGAGAGATAAATTAAAGTAAAACTACAAAAACAAAGAATTATAGATCTAATAACAATATAAAGTAGTGAGAAAATGAAAGAGAGAAAATTAATGTCTGCCATCAAAATGAATGTAAGAAAGGCGATGTATAACAGAGTAAACTGAACAATCTGAATAGACTCGGCTCAAATAAGACATATAAAGTTGTAGTCTCCAACCTTTAGCTGAATCAAAGTTCAAATCCATGGAAGCACACGGTAACCAAGTAAGCCGTTATATACGTTAATGGCGTAACGACCCCAGAGAACTTCCCTGTAGGCTTATGGACGTCTATGATCCCTCGTAGTATAGAATATGAAAATCAGGAATGCTGAGAATGAAACAGACCATCCCTTAGTCTGTAAAGCGATGATATCCAAACGATGTTCCACCGATGAATTATACCACACAGACGATAGTCGCAGCTATCCAAATCAGCGGGGTCACCTTGACCACCGGAACCACGTAATACGATGAGTTGACTATCTCAGCAGAGACGGGAGACTGCCCGTTTCTCTCTTGGAGTCGTAACTGCGTCGAATTCTCTCACCAACTGAACATTCGCTCGGTCTCCAAGCCGAGGCCGGCGGTGCGTGTCGTTCCTCCAATCAGCGGAGGAGAAGATCAGGGTACGTTCAGGAAAAATGAGGTAAACAGTACAGCCACCATAACAATAAAATTGCCCACAGCATAAACTACATCACATTAGTATAATAAAAAAAATTGTCCACTATCATTACAACAGCAGCAGCAAATTGTATTTTTATCAGAATATTCCACTCATATTTTAGAAGAGTAATTCGTATATGTCATTTTATTTTCTTTAAGGTTGTCCTATTTCCTTTATTTTTAGGGCTAATAGGCCACATTTAGAAATAGGCCTACGTATAACAATACAGGAATTTTTAGTACTTTGTATATATACCGGATTCATAAAATAAAACCATCTGCCCTTCAATAAGGGCGACCACAGGGATCCAGAAAACAAATACATATATAAACGTTTACAATGAAACAATGAAAATATATACAATAAATTTAAAAAGAAAAATAAAGTGAATCATATTACTTGAAATAGAGAAGAAACTGCAAAATTTCAATTGAGTCTTTTAGAATAATTTCTCTAAGGATTTTCTCAACATTGTAAAATGTGAATCCCTTTGATTTTAAAAGCTTATAGCCTAGGTGTAGTTGCAGATGGTACCACGAACTTAAAAAATAAGTCCGTGTACTGACCAACGATTAGCCATGATGTTATACTGCTTGCTGAAATAAGGAATGCATGGTTCACAGATGATTCTCTTTTCATCATCAGTAAGTTCTGGCTGTTGTGCATGTCTTTCAAACCTAACTTCGAAACAGAACTCGTCATTATGTTACAGGAATTACAAATATTGTATTAGTATTGTTTCACACACGTACTTATTTCCTTTACTAATAACTTGACGTCCTACTTAATTAAATTGATAAAATTATTCTATTGTATGTCGGTTAATAACTACTTCCACTCAGAATGTTTGCTGTCCATGAAGGCTACCTACGTTAATGAAATTTTCGTACTTAAAATCAATAACGGCATAATATTCTACATTAACACAACTATTCTGCAGACTATTCAGTTTCCTGTTCGTCCAAGATCAAATAATATTGACACACTAACATTGAATTCCGATGGTTGCTACAGTAGCTATACGTCATAAGAAACAGAGCATCTTCTAGAGCGGATATTTCCCTCACGTCCGGGGTTTGAGCCGCGATACTGACCCAGTTCTTCGCTTCCTGGACCTTACGAATAGTTCATGTTACATTGTGTCATTGCTATGGCAACAACGGGATGTACTCCATCCTGTACAAGTACAGTTGTTCCGGGTTTCATTCCTTGCGAAAGAAGTGGCGAATCACAGTCATTTCGTTTACGACTGTTACGTCTTGTGTTATTTCGAACTGGCATAATGAGTCTATGCCTTCCTGATCATTTCAGTTATTAGGCCAAGGCCTGTTGCAGTCTCTCTCCAGCGTTTAAGGGATCTTCGTAAATATTTTCTGTCTTCAGGGCGATAATTCAAAAGTTAACGGGCTATACGGGATCGTAAAATGATTTTCATAAAATAAATTGTATTTATTATTATTATTATTATTATTATTATTATTATTATTATTATTATTATTATTATTTCGAAAGTCGTATTATTTCATGTTATGTAAAGACAGACGACAGCCTGACCAAGGCGTCAGTTTTCTTGGAACTACACATGCTTAATTCAGCCTCTTGATGTAGTGCTGCGCATGATAGGTAGTTTCCAGAGCAGTTATTTACGCGCTTTCAATCGGAGACCTCCGATTACCACCGATTTGTGCAGAAATAACTTTCCTATGGACAAGACAACAGGTTGTACTCGTATATGAGGCGTGTAGTTTCAAAATCAGATACATCACTTTCTTTTCGAAAATGAGTTAATGTTATATATCTTATCTTCATATGATTCTACAACTGCTATAGCACCGTTATGCTCCAAAGCCAGATACATTACATGGATTTGTATGCTGAAAGAATAGTATTGGTTGAAAATCCTTGGTTCCTTGCAAACGTTTTTCCTTCATACTGAAAAATTATGTTTTAGTGATGTATCTGATTTTGCAATAAATGCCTCATAATATGTGCTGTGGCGCAGACGTACATTTTCCGACAAGCATTCCTTTAATCGAATCATGTAGTGGTTCGAATCCGAGTATTTTATAAAAAAATTGTGTAATTTTTTCTTTATTCTCTCATTTCTTTGGCTCTGTCTCTCTCTCCCTCTTCTCTCTCTCTCTTACTTGAAGTGCTACTTTAGCAGACAGATTTTTTTTCTACATTTGAAATTCATACCATTTGTGGAAAAGCAAGTTAGTTTTATGTTATTGATCAAATTAATGTCATTAAATTCAATTACTGCAAAATCTACAATAAAAGTAAAGTTTTTCAGTAGCAAATGTTTATTCACAAATAGTTACTATCAATAAAATTAGTCTAATCGATTTAGTTTAACGTAAAATACTTAAAACTGAATTTCAGAACGAAACCGAAGAAACATGTGGTACGAATGTGTTAAGATTTACTGTTTAAAAATAATTTATTCAGGTTTTTCGTTACCTTTAGCTCTGGAAAACGCTTTTACATAATATTCATAAATGTGTTCTATTAGCACATAGTGTAATATTAACAAATATCCCGTAATAATAATAATAATAATAATAATAATAATAATAATAATAATAATAATAATAATAATAATAGTAGTAGTAGTAGTAGTAGTACACAAAAAATTATAATACCTTAAAGTAAATTGTAAACAATTTTAATAATAACCTCTACCCTTGACAAAATTCTGCTACTTTAAATTAAATAAAAGAATTTCAATGTGTCGAATACCCACTTCAGTGCCATTTTATCCCACTGACAACTACCGCCAGCCCCCGGTCGGTCGGCCGGTCGTCCTTGAGAACTCCGTCCTTCGACTGTCGCTTCCCTCCGAATCTCCACATATTCCCTCTGTCACCTACGGTAGTACCGGAGATCACCGGAGGAGAGTTTTATTTGTAATCTCCGATTCTTTCGGCAATTGTATTCGCTCCGCTGAACTGGCTCCTAACCAGGAGGTTCAAAGTTCGATTCCCGTCTCTATCAAGAGGTCTTTTCTTGGTAACGAATTGTTACTTGGTATGTATGGCCTGTGTGTTTGTGTTATCCTTTAGGGTCCACACCTGTGGAGTAACGGTCAGCGTGTCTGGCTGCGAAACCAGGTGGCCCGGGTTCGATTCCCGGTCGGGGCAAGTTACCTGGTTGAGGTTTTTTCCGAGGTTTTTCCTCAACCCAATATGAGCAAATGCTGGGTAACTTTCGGTGTTGGACCCCGGACTCATTTCACCGGCATTATCACCTTCATCTCATTCAGACGCTAAATAACCTTAGATGTTGATAAAGCGTCGTAAAATAACCTACTAAATAAAATAAATATCCTTTAGGAGTAAGCTAGATATCAGTAGAATGTGATAACGCATCCTTCCAAAAATTCGCTGTGAAAATCTCCGTAAGAGATCACCATGGGTCGCTGGCGATCCGATAGTTTAATCCATTCCATACACATGCTTGAACTGCCAACACGAAATTTCACAGATCGCGTTCTATCACCACAATCACCACAACCGACAGAAATTAACTGTGAAATGTGACCAAGTAGATTCCTGAGCTACAGAAAACATGAAATTGGAGAATTGATTTCCACTAAATTTAGTATTATAAAAAATTGTCAAGAATTTCCCGTAATACAAGATTGGAATACTGTCAAACCTGGGACAAAGACTTTAACATTGACTTCTGCGAATCTGATGGGAGATGAGATGAGAGATAAGTATCACAGTCTGACGTCTAGTGACTCATCAAAAGTCAAGATGGCATCGCTGAAGATTAATGTCAGCCTGACCTATAGCGAGTGCGGCGCACAGGGCTTCCCGATGGCGGAGTGAGCTGAACTGAGAAAGAATGACTCCAAGTCTCAGATCTAATTAATAATGCTTATAAAATTAGCTTAACAGCGATTTATAAGTAAGTATAATACTATCACGATTTCGTGTCCTACCAGTCACAAGTATCTTACCGTAGAATGTGATGTCACACAGACCACCTATAACGTCCAACTGTAATAAAATAATCACATTGAATTAATTTCACAGCGATTTTCAAAGATCAGCTTCAATATTTGAAAAACGTTGTTTCACAGTAACTACATCATTATATTCAATTTGTGTTGAAAGAAAGCATTTAGAAATACTAAATCTACAGTTCATTTCTATACGTAGGCCTACATCAAATAATCTCAATAAAGATTTAGTTAAGTCAGTTTAGTATCAGAATAATATCCTACAATCTATTCGTATATATCACTCATGGGCCGCAATAGTGGCACAACTAAAAATACTCAAGTTTTGAAATAAATTAGCTTAATTAGTTTCCTTCAGAACTGAAATGCAGAAATCGTCAGATTAATTATTGAAATTAGTAGTAAGCGTTATTATACGGTTTTAACACTTCAGATAATAATAATAATAATAATAATAATAATAATAATAATAATAATAATAATAATAATAACAATAATGACCTATGTTGTGAAATGTGGCAGTATTCCAGACCAAGAGTGATATACGTACTTAACAGAGATTGTGTTAATATTACAAAAGAAGATAGATTAAACGAGGATCATTTCATAAATAATGCACAGGTTGGCAAAATTGTGAAGTGGATGACGCAACACCAATGAAGATTAGGTCAGTTGCAGCTGAAGGACTGGGGAAGAAGCACGTATGTTCGTTTCGTCCACAGCATAATTTGTGTTTAAGTAACGAGAGCTAGAAATGAAGCCTACACGTGTCTCGGGTACTGCAGAATAAATATGAGAAATTCCTGTTATTATTCGGTTGAGAAGCTCTTGTCATCCAGTCTGTTATCAAAAAAGCTGGACTCTCACTTTGAGTGAGGAACAGACGTTAAGAGTGTTTGAGAATAAGGTGCTTAGGAAAATATTTGGTGCTAAGAGGGATGAAGTTACAGGAGAATTGAGAAAGTTACACAACACAGAACTGCACGCATTGTATTCTTCACCTGACATAATTAGCAACATTAAATCCAGACGTTTGAGATGGGCAGGGCATGTAGCACGTATGGGTCAATCCAGAAATGCATATAGAGTGTTAGTTGGGAGGCCGGAGGGGAAAAAGACCCTAGGGAAGGCCGAGACATGGATGGGAGGGTAATATTAAAATGGATTAGAGGGAGGTGGGATATGATAGAGAGTGTATTAATCTTGCACAGGATAGGGACCGATGGCGGGCTTGTGTGAGTGCGGCAATGAACCTGAGGGTTCCTTGAAAGCCACTTGTAAGTAAGTTGTATGTAATCATATCATATTTATTTATTTATTTAAGTCAGTATCAGCACGATTTGGTATCTCATAAACTACGTATATATAAAACAGACTGTGTTGACGTCATATCACAAGAATGACTGAAGGTTCAATAGTAGCTAGTAATGAACACAAAAGAACCCTATTGTATTACCTCAGCTTTTGTATTATGATGTCGTCTCTGTTATGAACCACCTATTTATACCACAGAACACCCTGTGGTCAGATTCAATTCGCAAGCGAACGTCTGTTTGTGGATCAATACTGGATTTTGTTTTCCATTCAATCGCCGCCATTATAAATATTAAGTGGACAGATCCTCCCCCTGGGACGGGGTGTGCGTCTCTCTCCCCCAGGCTGCTGCTACAGACCGGCCCATCTTAACTTGATTATCCGCGATCTGGGCGGTGGGCCGTTATCGGCCGTCTCATGGCCCACTGCCTGCTCTTAGTGCGGGCGTGGGGGCCATGCTACAGGGTATTTCGGAAGAATCTTCACAAAACTGAGAAAAAGAATTGAATAAATGAATTCTATTGGTAGGTTTCCAATGCTCTTGGCACTTTGCAACTAAGAAATTGACTCTTCTCAGCGGTTCTCAGCTAAATTGATTCACATTTTCAGTTTCTGTATTTACCCATGCCTTCGTGTTAATTCTGGAAGACCAGTGCACTCATTTTTTTAGGTACCCAGCTGCGAACCCTTTGGTCTTAATTAACTTTTATATTAACTAGTCCCCTATACTTTAATAATTAACTTCTGATATAAACAAACAAACTTTTTTGCTTGACCATATGCTCATTACATGTGACGTAACTGTACCTTAATGATATATCAAAATATTGTTATTTATTATGTTATTGCAAATAAGCATATGCGATATTGATTAATATCGTACGCGCAACAATCCGCAAACCATGAAAGGAATAATCCAAAACGGCAGACACAACCTACACAATCAACAATACTTAGGGGGCCTATTTAAAATAAAATAAATTCTGTTCATTTTAATTTTATCATAATATTCCAATAAATTAAGTTCATTGCCTGTGTTTTAATGTGTGCTGGTTTGAGGTTATAGTCTTCACACCAAAGCCCTGCAAAAAATCAATAAATGCGACGTACACACAAAAGTGCTCCTTGCCTGTCATCTGTTGCACTACTCGAGAACACGCTGAAAAGACACTCATGGTCTGTGCCTGCCATCTGTAGCAATAGTCGAGAACACACTGAAAATGCACGCATGTTCACCATTTCATTATCCCTAAACATGGTGAGATACAAAACTTAGACATTTAATTATGTTCGAACAAAAAGTCGTGTGAATCTTGCCTATAATGGTAATTAAGATGCTCGTACGAAAATTATGAAAGGAGCTTAGGCTTGTTTCATAAACATATTCGCGTCCATATTTTAATGCAAAACCATAATTATTAACAGAACTACTGTAATGTTAATAATTTTAAATAGAATTTGTCTTCATATTCTGCGCAACTGCAAGAAACGAGAGAGGGTTAACTGCTTGGCAGAAAAGACTTCCGGCATAGGTAAGAAGCCAATGCCCGAAGAAATTAGAACCCATCGGAGAAGGTGAACGATGAAAAATTTATATAAAAAAATACCGTACTAAGTAATGTCAAGTGCAATGAACATCAAACAAAGAATGCATCGAGACGGATCGCGTGGAAATCCACGAGGCGTGAAGGTCACCTTATGCAGTAAAACCTCGTTAATCCGGACTAATTGGGAGATAAGTTGACCGGTTTAACGGAAGTCCGGGTTAACTGAAATAACCTAAAAGACAGTATAAAATGCATTAAAACTCCGTTTATAGCAAAAAACACGATAATTATGGAGTATTTAAAGGGCATAGGCCTAAATACACTACACAGTACAGTAAAATGTAAACCAATACATACAGTGCAAAGCATACGTGATATCTATAATTGTATCAAATTGACTAGTCTTTTCAAATAGCAACTGTTCTCAAGCATGGCATCCCAGGCATCCTGAACAAGCTTCCACAAATCATCAGGACGTCTTGGAGGAGGACTGGGCCAATTTTTCTTGATAGACTTCTTTACTTGTGCCCCGTAGCTCAGTCGGAAGAACGTCCGAATTTAGATGTCAACGTCTCAGGTTCAAATCCTGCTCACACCTTTTCATTTTATTGTGTTACAGAATAATATAATGTAATAATATAAGAAGAAAAACGAACACTAATATTATGCAACTATATTGTTTCAAATCTAATATTAAATTTATATTACTTATATCGCTAAAGAACAATAAAAGAATACAAATTATAACTTGAATATTACTTATATCGCTAACGAACAATAACAAAATAAAATGAAAATTTAAATATTATTTATAACGCTAAAGAACGATAACAGAATATAAATGATAAGTAGAATATTATTTATATCGCTGAAGGAAGACAACAGAATACAAATGATAACTTTAATATTATTTATATCGCTAAAGAACGATAATAAAATAAAATGATAACGTGAACAAGGCTCGAACTCACAATCTTCAAATCATTTAACGAACACTCTGCCACTCCTCTATGAGAGATAGATGTGAATTACTCCTCCTTAAATATCTTAGTTCCGAAACTGCTTTTATAAGCGTATGTACTGTATCATGTAACATCACCGTTATCCGAAGTGGATTTAAAAATATTCGCTGTTCAAGAGTGCGGCCACTTTTTTTTTTTTTTTGACAGCTGTACGTTGGTGCATATTATTATATACAGAAGTCAGCAAAGCTGTAATTTTTAACCGAAGAGTTCCTATGTCATTCTACAAAAGACTTTGACAATATTTTTAACGCAGTAATATGTGTTACAAAACTTTAAAATGGAATACTGGCGGTCCTGTTTTCTTTGTTCACTTTTATTTATAGGAAAGGAAATATAGCTTACATACATAGTAAATAGACATTTATTGCATACAAGTAATGGGATACTCGTTTGATATATCCGTGCCGATGGACGTTCTTGGAACTAACCCATCCCTCAGAATGTCGGCATTTGGTCGCTAGAGAAACGCAGTGCTGGCGCCCTCCTTAGAAAAGTGAACTCGTATATATCAAATGAATAGCAAACATAGCCTACACTTTCATCTACTACTACTCCACCGCAAAATGACGTATGCAGGTGTACTGTAACTTAAAATATTTAATTTTTTATTTGTTCTATGTTACCATGGAAACCTACGCAGTAACATCAAATTCCTTCAGTCTGAACTTTTAAAACGCTCAACGTCCACATAAAGATACTCTCTATTGCCTTTGTTACATAAAATATTTTAACTTTTTTCTCATTTAGGGTCGTGCTTTGATGAGAGATGATAGTGTCCACGGCAAATATTAACCCCACTTCCTGCACTGCCGCCCTTTAGTGATAAAACCGTACCCTCTTCGCTGTATTTAGTGGCATGATTTACACCCTATAAAAATACGCGTTCCCCTTATCTGACGTGTAAAAGGTAAACAAATTATTTTCATATTCTTTTATGACTTGCGCGCCACATCTTGCGGATTCAGGCAAGTGGAAACCTTTGACTGCCCACTAACCTGACAGGATGAGAGGTAACCATGACAGCGACGGCTGAAAAAACATCTGAGCAGAGGCAGCGCCTTGTAGGCACGCTTCCCCCGACGCATTAGCTAAACTGCCTGCCTGTCCGTCTGTCAAAGGCAGGAAACGCAGGCCCAAACGTATTTTTATGAAATTTAGTTCAACTCCCGAGTGAGATGAGACAGTGTTGCCACATGTATGGACCCACCGAAACCCGTGAGACCTAGTTCACAGTTTCGTAGCCCACGTTCCCAATTGTCATATGCACGGCCTGTCTCAATATTGCCTGTTGTAACAATATTTTGTTTGCGGCAGAAAGAGTGAGCTATCCCGCACAACTAAATTTTCTCGTGTTATAAACGATGAGACAATTTAAATAGGCAACAACGCCTCGTTTCATACTATTCCAGACACACAAAGATCTAAGACAAGGATCTAGGCTTTCATCATTATTATTTTGTCTACATATGAACAAAATAATAGAAGAGTAGTAAAATTAATAGTAGGCCACCTAAAGAAGTTCAGTTTAAAAAATAATTATTATATAAAAACGATCATTTTTCCGACGCCTAACTACATTGTTCGCCACGAACAGATTAAAATTAAAATTATGGTTTATTTAACGACGATCGCAACTACAGATATATCAGCGTCGCCGGTGTGCCGGAATTTTGTCCGGCAGGAGTTCTTTTACATGCCAGTAAATCTACTGACATGAGCCTGTCGCATTTAAGCACACTTAAATGCCATCGACCTGGGCCGGAATCGAACCCGTAATCTCGAGCACAGAAGGCCAGCGCTATACCAACTACGCCACCGAGGCCGACAAGTGAACAGATTTCACTATGGTAAATAAAGATAGTTTTGTGGATTGATATAAATTTTTGACACAATTTATCTCATAAATATTGTTGCGTGATTAGAATCAGAATAAATACTTTTCTCCATTTTCTGTTGCGCTTTGTTATTTATGAAGAAAGTGATGATAAATAATGTAATAACATTTGGGGTCTATGTCTTAAAATTGTTTCTAAAGGACGATGCTAGGATAAGTCATGCATAAGTAGTTATTATTGTTACATATCTGAATTGTGTTGTTCTTTAGTCAATTGTCGAAGACAGGCTGGAACCTCATAAGCGATACCAATAAGGCGTCACTCATGAGGAAACTATGACAGGAGATAATGGAGTAGAATGGCCAGTTCTTTTACCTTCCATTGGATACATCACTGACTACATTTTGTGAAATTGTGCAAAGAAAAACATGAGCTCTACTAAAAATTCCCCACAAGCTAAGAGCATCCAATTTGCTTAAGAACACACAAACCCTCACTCCACACACAAACACACGCACATTCGCTCGCTCGCTCTCAAGATTTCTTTTAGCTCCTTCTGCACAGTTAGCTCTTAATTTTGCAACCAGTTGAGCAAGAACTAGAGGATAGATTTCATTTGTTCACCACAGTATGATGACGAAATATTTTACAAAGTACAAAATTACCCTTGTTTATTGTTCTCCAAATGACCAAATGTGTATTAATTTATAAGCTACGTAAAATATACTTACTCCAACATATGAAACAAGAACTAACAATAAAATATTTGTCATGATAATAAAATCGGCATAGGATAAAATGTGAAAAGAGGTAAAAATAGGTGTAACTAAATTTCTATAGAAATAATGGTTCTTTCCCATTGAAAATGACTGATAATAATAATGATGATAATAACCATCATCATTATCATCTAATTACGATGTGGTCCATAGGGCCCGTTCCAACTCCAAACAGAACTGCGGCAGAACTGCTCTCGTCATCTTTTTGTAATCATTTATAAATTTCTTCTCTCACGAGGATTATAAATATATAGCCTAATTGAAAATGAAAAAGGTAAAAACGGTAAAGATATCCCATTTTGCGTGCCAAAAAGGCGTATGGACGCATGGAGGTAGTTTACTTCGACTTTGAAATGAAGTGCGACATAGATACGACCGACATTTATCTCGGGAAATCACGACACTCAATTTGGTAAGAGACTGAGTGGACCTACGGGGCAGTTCTGAAAGTTCTGACAATGAGAAAAGTACCGCTAGCAGCAGGAATTGAACACAGGACCTTTCAGTCCATAGCCAGTTCTTCTAGTAATTGAGCTACACGACGGCCACTGAAAATAAAAAGCAAATAAAAGCTAGGATGAAATTTTTTAATAAAAATAACGAAATAATAGAAAGAAAAATCCATAGATTACAGTTTATCTGGGTCTCAATACCACACATGCTCTCGAAATTAAAAATATCTAGCATGAATTAAAATTTTGCATAAACAAAGACGTTCAGTACTTGAAGTCCAAGGCGAATATGACAACGGCATTAATCAATTAAGGTCATCGCCAGTATACTGCGCATTACTGTTTACTGAGAGTTTCTGTCGTTGCTAGGCTACGAAGGTGACTTCTGTTCATGCCTGACCTACAGCCAGGAAACGGAGTCCAGTAATGAGTGGCACGGAGCTGGACCAGACTTCCTGCAAATACTAACAAGTGCTTCTGCGTACGATAACAAAAGCCGGACGGCCGGCGCGGCGTGGCGCGGGCGTCGCCTTCTCATCTCCATTAGCGCGGCCGGAGTCCTGATTCCTGCAACGTAATGGCGTCACATATTTCTCGTTCCCCTCCATTTGGAAGAGCTCCGCACATTAGCGGCATGTCTGCGAGATGGGCCAGATTAGATTAAGTTCCGCGGACACTGACTCACTTTGCGGCGGCGCGATTCCTTCCTTTCCTGCGCCCAGGTACCGAATCTACTCTCGTTTTCCGTTGCCATAGTAACTCGGATCATAATTATGTTTAAAGTTTAAAGTCTTACCTACACTAATATAATATTTTAGCATGAAATCTGTATTCGACTGTTATTTATTTTTTTTTTTAATAAAAAAGCCGCCCTAAATAAGGGTTCGAATAGATCGGCCTACTAATCAGTTCATAAAGAATAATCATGAAAACCAATTGTGTGACAATTTGAAAGGAAAAAGAAAACATTAAGATAAATGATATGAAAACATAGGAAATCATTTGCAATAAAAGTTTGTTGGGTACAAATGATTACTAATTATAAATACTTATTACCATAGTAACTTGCATTACACTTCATTTCTAAAGTCTTTATCTTTACTAATGCTATAAGAACGAAGATTTTGCAAAAAATAAATAAATAAATAAATTAATAATAATAATAATAATAATAATAATAATAATAATAATAATAATAATAATAATAATAATAATGAACGTTTTCTCTCATAAATCTCAATATAGAAAATTTTACGGGTATATTATTTGGGTTCCGATAAGCTAAGATACAGAAATTAAATTATTATGTGTCTGCCGTCTAATATAGCTTATCAAATGCTAAGTGAAATTTATTCACTAAATCAGCATAATTTGTATGACAATGTTACATAGATGAACGTTTTCGGCAATGTTTTGCTATCTACCCAATGAAAAGTTAGATAAACTTGTGCCACAGTCTAGTATATACAGTCACGAAGTTTGAGTTGTGAGGGTGCTAGGAACAATAGACTGTGCCGGTACTATTTCCCATTGTCTGTAATGAGGCGATATTAGCGATCCCAGTGGTTAGCAACTATCTATGGATGCATATTTACTTTGTATTGAGTTTCGTGATTGTATATACTAGACTGTGCTTGTGCTGTGACTTTCCTTTTCTCCACAAGTATATTCAGTAGATTGACATGCATTATTCTACTCATCGGTTCAGGACATTTCACGCTGGTTTAATATGTTTCTTCGAAATTCAATCGTCTCTTATACTTATCTTAAGTACATTTTCCTACA